>NW_006800757.1:2194-7225 GCF_000485575.1 Poecilia formosa | reverse complement strand
ATATGTATTGATATTACTAAATAATTTATTAAATAAATAAATTATGAACGGGTGTGTGCTTTGTAATATGCTCTTCATACATCGATATCAGAATATTCCATTCCTATTCTATTGTTATAGCCACTAAGCATATTTAAATATGATGAACTATGTATTAAAAACATACTTAAAAAATATAATTGTTTATAAATGTTGCTTTGATAGATGTTTCAATATGGTTTACAGTAACAAAAAAGTGTTATGATCGATTAAATCCGCTGATACGTCATTGTGCCTGCTAAACACATAAGGCTGAGTGGAGTGGAGTACCGCTCCAAGATGGCCGCCCTAAATCTCGTCAGCGACAATAGGCGAGAGCGTTGCATGAGGCGTCTATCCTTATATTATGTCTATGGTGCTTTAGAACCAACGTCACTGCGTCAGACGTTGTGGGGCGTTTAGGTGCAGTAGCTCTATGCACAGACCAAAGCAAATTTTATCCACACCGGCTACAGTGAAGTGAACCTCCGAGCGATTGAGGAGGGAGCTAGAGAACGACTGGCCGAAATTAGCTTTCATAAATCGGATCAACCTTGAGCTAAACGCCGCTTGCTCGGCGGATATTGGAAAATCCAATATCCAACTCGAAACTAACTTCTCTGCAGTCGGTAACACAACAAAACCACAGAGATAAAGTTTGTTTTGGTCTGTGGCCTGCAAAGATGGCACCGAGCGACTGCACCTAAACGCCCCACAACGTCTGACGCAATGACGTTGGTTCCAAAGCTCTATAGGCCAATAGCAGACATAGAAGGCAGCCCTCCTTATTAACATAACGATGCAGCAGAAAACAGCAAACGGAAAAACAGCAAACAGAAATACAGCGAGCAGAAAAGGGAGAAGCAAAAAAAAGTAAAGCAAAATATCTACTTTTCTTGACGGAAACTCATGTGTTAGGAAAAGGAAAAACTAAATATATATTTATGCTTTTATTTTTTATCAAAATATATATTTATTCTTTTATTTATATATTTATTCTTTTATTTCTTATTATGTCGGATATATATTTATTCTTTTATTTATATATTTATTCTCTTATTTATATATGTCGGATATATATTTATTCTTTTATTTATATATTTATTCTTTTATTTATATATGTCGGATATATATACATTTTTTTTTTACTTATATACTTATTCTTTTATTTCTTATTATGTCAGTTTTAGTCCTCCATATGGTGCCACATCAATGGAGAGAATCTGTTTCTGGAGCACTTGTAGATCACCACTTCAGCAACCTGCGCTGGTATCAAGAGGGATTTTCCAAAAGACTTCATCTGATTGATACGTCAGTTCCTTCCCTCTATTGAAACTAGTTAAGCAGCAAAGCAGTCAGCTCCAACACTTTGCATGACTGCAAACCTTGCTTTACACATGAATTTTGTGTGCTGATCCATCCATCCATTTTCTTACACCCTTGTCCCTTAGTGGGGTCGGGAGGGTTGCTGGTGCCTATCTCCAGCTAACGTTCCGGGTGAGAGGCTGGGTCACCCTCGACAGGTCGTCAGTCTGTCGCAGGACTGTGCTGAATTAACTTGGAAAAACAAATGAATGTTACCCAGCTCAGTTCTGTTATTTTTATGGTTGTTATTCAGAAACAGTGCTGGTTATAGATCTGACAGCTGGTGGGAGGAAGGACCTGCAATATAATTTACTGCTGCATGGAACTTCTTGATGAACCAGCTACATATCCAGTGTGAAGCCACAATGTTCACGGAAAATCTTGGTTGACTTTAAAGTTAGTTCCTTTGGTTCCTGTAAATAACTTATGTTCAGGGCACTTACCCTCAGATATCAAGCAGCTTTTGCTCTTAATATGATTCTACTCAGTAGAGAATACCACAACAGATGGCTGGGTCCATAACAAAAATAAAGGGGTTCTTTAGGAATGCTCTGAAAGATTCTGCTTATATCCTTCAAGATAAATGCATTAGTTAATTTCAACCCAAGATGCAGCTGAATGATGTTTTAACGTTAGGATTCCATGCTAAAGTTTTGTTTGTAGATTCAAATTTGAAATTAGTTAAATTCTACTAAATTGCTTCTGACAGCAAGGGTAATAGGTTTCTCTTAAAACTACCTAAAAGAATCTTATGGTGAATATAAAAAGGAAATACACTTTACTCTTCACACAATGCAGAATTGCAAGTTACCGTCCTAATGGCAACTGCCAAACCCAAGGTGTAGCAATAAGTGACCACAAGATCCCTTGTGGTCATGGCTTTCAGTTTTTAGGCTGAAAGCCATGATTTGTTACTCCAGTGAACATGTCTATTTTTCTCTAGTGTCTACAGCTGTGTGAAGCATCTATCTTCCCCCAGCTGCATCCAAAGGATTCCACTGCAGTTGTTGATGTTAAACCTTTACACACAGCTGCTCAGACACAGAAACATTCCATGAAGCTCTCTCCAAACTGTTTTTAAGTTCATCCCTAGACCACATGAAGTTAGGTCGGTGGTATTGACCTACACTACATAAATCTGTTTTGGATAATATCAAATTTAACCAAAGTGAAGTTATTAGAAACACAGTGTGGAAGAGGCTGTGTAAATCAAATGGAAACTGGAAAACAGGTGATAACAGAAGCTGAAAACTGTGCACAGTCAAGAATAGAACTCAGAAAAAGTCCTGGACTGTAACAATTGGCCAGCTGGGCAACCTTGATAGTCCTTAAGCTCACTGACTGACAAGAGTGACAGGTATCGAAGGACATCAAGACAGAAGTGAGAAAAAGATACTACATTATAAAAAGCGAAATACAGAATTATTAAAAAAAATGAAAGTGACTAGGTCACTGTGTAACTATACTGGGCTATGTCTCTGAATATGGTCTGAGGCTGTTAAATGGCAGTATGTAAACTGAACTCCACTGTTCCCATGATGCTCCTATTTAATCCTAATTTCTCATTGATTCATTTCCTTGGAGATTTTTTGTGCTCGATACCCATCTGGGTATCTGGGAGCAAGTTGCTCCCATTGTTCTGGGAACAACTTGGAAAGTGAACTCTTATGTCTATGAGTAGACCCCTCATTGCCTGCTACTCTTATATTATGTCTATGAGTAGACTCCGCATTGGCTGCTACTCTTATATTATGTCTATGCATTGGCCCGCATTGGCTGCTCCGGCGCAGGAAATATGGCGGCCATATTGGAGCGGTCGTCCCTCCCACTTTGCTCAACCAAAACAGCAGAAGATGCCTCAGCACTGAGGGATATTGTTGTTCGGATCGAAGGACTATTGATGTGAGGGCTCCACAAACATTTCACAAGTAAGATGGACATATTATTGTGTATATTTTGTAATTAGAATATTACTTTACTGTATTTATGTCCACCGGTGAGATACCAGCTAATATTAGCTATAGTACAACAAAGCTGAAGTTGGTTTCCAATTCCAGCTTCCAATAGCTAAAGGGCGATTCCACTTAATTTTTCACTACTTTCCGCATCTTTAATCAACTCTAGTTTAAAAACTACTACACCTAGAGACTTGAAACCTGGACTAGATTATTCTGCTCTAATAGCAGAATATTTATAACCATGTTTGGGATTTGTGAAACTTTTATCTGATTTGTGAAAACTCAATAAATTTAGATCTTCACAATTTTTGGCACCTCTTTCATTATTACAACTGCTCTAATGAAAAAACTGTAACTCCTAGACACTTCAAACCTGTACCAGATTATTCTCCTCTTCAAGCTGGATATTTAACACCATGTTTGTGATTTGTGAAACCTTTTTCTGATTTGTGAAAACTCAATAAAGTTAGATTTTAACCATTTTTTAGGATCTGGATCACATTAGAACTGGTCTAATTAAAAAAATACAACTCCTAGACTCTCCATACCTGGACTAGATTATTCTGCTCTAATAACAGAATATTTAAAACCATGTTAGTGATTTGTGAAACATTTTCCTGATTTGTGAAAACTCATTAAAGTTTGAAAATCACATTTTTTTGGCATCTCTTTCATACTAGAACTGCTCTAATTAAAAAACTACTACACCTAGACTCTTCAAACCTGGAATAGATTATTCTGCTCTAATAGCAGAATATTTATAACCATGTTTGTGATTTGTGAAACCTTAATCCGATTTGTGAAACTTCAATAACGGTTGATTTTACCACTTTTTTGCATCTGGCTCACACTAGAGCTGGTCTAATTCCAAATCTACATCACCTAGACACTTCAAACCTGGATCAGATTATTTTAATTAATAGCAGAATATGTAAAACCATGTTTGGGATTTGTGAAGCTTTTTTCTGATTTGTGAAACTTCCAAAAAGTGCGATATCAGCATTTTTTTTTATCTCGGTCACACGAGAATTGCTCTAATTGGGGCCTGCCCATAGTAATGCATAGGGAGAGCAGTGACTGACTTACAAGTCAGTCACTGCCTCCATGCATTGCATGGCAGGCACCTATTGTTTAACACCCAATAGAATGTCTCTATATTATTTATTATTTATCTTTATTATTGCGCAGTAAGGCCATTCATTAACATTAGCACAAACATTAGCATTTCACTGCCCCCCATTAGTGCACTGCCTTGCGCGCATTAGCATTATCCTTTTACCTAAAATAACCTATTTGTTAAATTTCTTAATTATTTGCCATGTTTAGTATACTGAATGGAGTAAGTCAATGACAGAGAACATGCTAATGATGCCCCACATACTAGTCTTCATGCTAACATTAGCATTTTGTCAAATTTTAGTTTATGAATTAATTTTAACATACTGAATGGTACAAGTACAGGTTAGTCCACATGCTTCTGACTCTCCACAGGTTATTGACTACATTGAAGCTTTCCAGGGCCGTGCAGAGACCACTAAAAGGGCAGGTGCTCAAAAAAAAGGGCATATCTTACCGCATTCTAGGACAGAATATTAACAAAGCCTCTCAGCTTTCAGAGTTTAATAAACAATGATAAATATACAATCAAAGCTAAGGTAAATCTCTATACAGAGCATACAACTATGCATAT
>NW_006800757.1:0-1175 GCF_000485575.1 Poecilia formosa | reverse complement strand
CTTTTTAAGTTCACAAGACACAAATTAGTTTAATTAAAAAAAGTTTTTTAAACAAAACAATTTGTTTTTAAAAAAGAAATCATTACAATTCCAAAAGTTTTTATTACAATTTTATTCTGAGGTTAGTTTATTTTTTCCCATTGAATAATTGGGGAAAAATTTAACTACATACTCTGCGATCCAGACCCTAAACTTAAAGTCTGGGTTGAGTTTTTTCCCCTTCATTAATGACATACATTATATCTATCATGGTAATTCAGGGTGAGTTATTTTTAATTCTAAATGAATATCCTTGTTGGACTTTTATTTAAGTGCTATTCTCCTTCAAGATACATTTACCTTACGCCAGAATAAATGCAATGTACATTATGCAGCAAAGGAAATTAGAAGATCGGACATATATTCATTATGGAGATGATAAGTTTTGGACAGGCGATGTGCCTCGTAAACAGGAAAGAAGCTTTTTATTTATCTAGCTTTGCTAGCAAAGTCGTAGCTAGCAGCTAGCTAATAGCACATCAACAACAGCCTAATGTCTGTATGATAAAAATACTGAATCAATAGATAAGAACAGTTTTTCCTCACCTGGCTGTCTCCTCCCGCTCAGTAGTTCTTCAGAGAAAGGCAGACAGAGGCCTGTCAGTGTCTGTTGTATTTCATTACCTCTCTGCTTAAACCGCTGAAGCAGAAACGATATTCAACGTTTTCCGTCATCTGACAAGTAGCAAGTCTACTCCACTTTATTCACCAAAAACGTTTTTTTTATATATATATATATATAATTCACCAAAAACTGATCTGTAATCTGTAACGTTTGCTATGTTGAGCTTCAGTTAGCCACCTTATCTCACTGTGCGAGAGACAACTGTGTCATGTGTCACGGGCAAAAGGTCAAAGGTAACAAGGTGACCGGAAGGCTTATTATGTTGTACAAAAAACCAAAACAAAACAAAAAATAACTTTAGTACATGTTATTATGTGTCAGAAGAGGGCTTTGAAAATAATAATACCAACAAAAAAAAAGAAAAAAAAAAAAGAAAATGAACTAAAGGGCAGGTGCTCAAGCACTCCCTGCCCTCCCTCCCCCTCTGCACATGCCTGACGCTTTCTTTAGCATTAATGCTAATTTTTAGCATCAGAAAGCTGGGTCCAAACCGACGGGCACACTTTGGCAG
>NW_006800756.1:107211-111581 GCF_000485575.1 Poecilia formosa | reverse complement strand
ATACTTGATAGAGTGACTCTTGACTCCTTTTATGGGTAGCAGAGGAAGTTTACAGCTGATTGTTTACACAATACAAAATTTCCCCAAAACAAGACACTTTAATTATGACATGTGTTCCGTATTGTTGCCACATGCACCTTGGGAAGACTGTAATTATGACACGCCGTCTATGTTGTTGCCACATGTAGTATAGGAGTATTTTTCCTGTAAAGAAACAAGCATTGCAAACTCATAAGCAAGATTGTAATTGTTTTTCAGTGGTTGAAGCGTGATACAAATAGATCTGTTGATATCAGAAATGAAGGATACAGTACATCACTCAAAAAGTGTCAAAGATTTTAGCTCTTCCTGAAAAAGGATACATAACTTTTTTCTAATAACAAAAATAGGTGTAGTGTATTAGATATCGTAAAGTTGGGTTTATTGACCTTCACAAGTTCTTATTGCTCAGACAACATTGCATGCATTGAATTAATTTATAGATACTTATTTAAGAGAGAAGAAGACAATGTTCAACAAGTTCCTTATTATTTATTTATTGTGCTTTTTCTGCTTAACTTTTCTTGGGTGTGGGAGGGAGCAAGCTCAGGATTGAAATCGCTTTAGCTTTTTCTGTGAGATCCAAAAGCATTCACAAGCCAGAATGAGAATATATAATCCATACTCTGGGCTTCCTGCAGTAGTGAGATACCAGGAGTCTTGAACTAGTTTGTGGCAGAAACTGGCCCCCTACCAAGAGGTGGCAGTACACATTCATTCATAACTTTGGATGCAGAAAGTCAGAAGCTAAAGAAGCCGGTCGTACCACATTATCCACATAAAGCAAGTATGAGAGCCAAAGATTCTCGTAGTTAGTGGAAAATTTTATTAGTTACATCCAGCAGCTGCCAACAACAACACTCCTCCTCAATCTAAAAATCACAACCAATCTTGTGAATACTCCCTTTATTAGGACATTTATAATATTGACATCATCAATGTTTCTCCTGACAGTTCATCTTAAAAAACCCTATGATTTTAAGCTAAACTTAAAAACATGTTTTTTCATGAAAAACATGTAGTTTTTCCTAAACAAACTACATGTTTTTCATATTAAAAAAATGAAAGACATGCACTCAGAATAGTGACGGTATTTCCAGATAGAAAACAGGTATGATACACATGACGTTTCTTCATGCTGACTTGTCATTCAACACATTGCAAAAAAATTACAAAACAATTTACAAAATTAGTAACACACAGTTACTTGGATGAGTAAATTTAAACTGATTACTGATTTGATAATAATTACATCGGATAAGTTTTTTATTATTATTTCAAATGCAAAGTCGACATTACAAGTTGAAACTGGAGATAGTCAGCAGTTGCTCCCACTTTCCCATCTGAAACTGAGCATAAGTAACATCAGACATGTTACCTGCATCACTGTGCACAACTTTATGCCAACAACTAAAAAACAGCCCTTGCTTTGAGTGTCCAAGGAATTGATAATAATAATGTCTAACAAATAACTTTTGAATGCCAACCATGTGCAACAGCACAACATAATCAAATACTGTCTTGTTTTACTTCCACTTTTGTTTCCTTCTGATCGTCCTTGTCAGCAACTTTTCTCCTCTCTGTTATTTCTGTGCTCCCTGAATACTCATTTTTCTCACAACCATGACACAGAAATAACGCAGTCCAGATCATCCCAAGATTACAGTCTGTGTGTGACTAACTTGGAATCTGAAGAGCCCGTCTCTTATGATAAACATCCGGCTTTAACAAAGGCGATTTACAGTCTGATTTTACAGCTGGATGTAAAATGATTTCAAGGAAATCAGTTTACATCAAGCATGCAGAAAAAAAAAGAAATCAACTCAAGTTTTCCCCCCTCATCAGCTGTTGAAGAGAGTCAGCTGATAGATCCATCCATCCATCCATCCATACATCCATCCATCCATCCATTTTCTTTTTCTTCCGCTTATCCGGGATTGGGTCGTCGGGGTAGCAGCTTCAGAATGGAGGCCCAGACTTCCCTCTCCCCAGCCACTTCTTCCAGCTCCTCCGGGGGAATCTCAAGCCGTTCCCAGGCCAGCCGAGAAACAGTCTCTCCAGCTTGTCCTAGGTCTTCCCCGGGGCCTCCTCCTGGTGGGACGTTCCTGGAACACCTCACCAGGGAGGCATCCAGGAGGCATCCTGACCAGATGCCCGAACCACCTCAACTGACTCCTCTCGACGTGAAGGAGCAGCGGCTCTACTCTGAGTCCCTCCCAGATGACCGAGCTTCTCATCCTATCTCTGAGGGAGAGCCCAGACACCCTAGGGACAAAACCCTGCTTGTATCCGTGACCTTGTTCTTTCGGTCACCTCGTCCCAAGAGATTGGAGAGCCCAGAGATTGAACCAGCCATTTTAATTTAAACAATTAATAATAAAGGGGGTTCTTTGGAAATATCTCTAATTTTTAAGACACTTGCACAAGTATTCTTATTTGGAATAATTGTGTTTGGTGCTGGAAAATTACTACAAGTTAACATCTGCTGATCATGTTATATTAAATGCTTGTGAACTCTCACAAGGGTTGTTTTCTGTTGTCTATGATTTTAGTTAAAATTATCTGATTTCTTATTATGGTTGATAGTCCATACTTATATTGCTTTTTGATGACTTTGTAATGGAGTAAGAAAATTAATCTTCATCACTTGTGTTAGTTCTGCGGTTTATGGGTGGTTACTACAAACTGTCTGAAAATTAAAAAGACTAACGTTGACCAATTTAAGAAATGTAAAATAAACACTTTGTCATATACATTGGACCAGGGTCATATGGAGGCTCATCTTCAGCCTTCAATTTTTATGCCACCTACACAAGATGCCGCCCTGGGCGTTTGCCCATTTCGGCCATATTAGAAACCACCACTGAACCCGTGCTATCTCTGCATACCAATTAAATTAAAAATAAATTAAAATATATATATATAACAAGCCCTTGTGACCCAAATATTAGACTGGTCAATGGGATTTCCCCAGAACCTCCTGATTAGCAAATCCAGATCTGCATTGGTCCCTGTGAATACAAATTAATTTACTTAATCAGTAAATTGTATCTTAAATTTTGCATGAGAAATTTAGAAAGCAACAAACAAAATCCCATCCTAACCAACCCCATTTTTGTTTCTAAAGTAAAAGAAAAGCTCTCTGTTTCAGAGCATTTTGAGTTGACCTTATCATCCAATTCATTGCCACACATTTGTGGCAGCTCTGGCATTCTGTACAAATGTTAATACAACAATTGGCAGCTCTCGCATCAATGTCTACGCAACTGCAAAAGGATCAGTCTTAAGACATTTGGTTAAATCTGTGTTTAAAATGTTACTAAAAGTCTCTTAATGTTATTCCATAGTAGCTTATGCTTTGTTTGGTTGTACAGATTTTTTTTTTTTTATTCTTTCAGTTTGCGCTCGCCTCCCTCTGCTGGGTGAAAAGGCTTCACCACCACTGGCTTGTTCTCGTGTTTTCATAGGAAGCAAAATGAAAGCAGTTTGAACAAGGAGTTCAAAGTTCAAGTCGCAGCGACAGGAGGAGGAAATGCTGATAAAAGGCCAGAGGTATTCAGCAAGTTGGCTTATGCTACAGGTACAGTTCAGTTGTAACATGTTATGTTTGGTATTGGATATAAAGTATTTTCAAAGTAAACAACTCAAATCCTGAGAAAGTCAAAAGTCATTGGTGTAAAAATGCAAGTCAATATTAAGTCTTGTGAATATTTCTGTTGAACTGATCAAATGAAACTGTTTCATCTTATAGAAACTCATTAAACAATCAGAATCACATATTTGATCATAACACATTTATTTCATTTAGACGACCTGGTGAATTAAAACATGTAACAACGTACAACTTCAATTTGGGTATCACATTGATGCATGGTCATGTATTTTTCATGAAGAAATTGGTTGGTTTTAAATGATAACTGAATTTATAAAAATACACAAAACAGCATTTTTTGTGTAATTCTATTTATAATATTACTTTGTTGAGGCAGTCACATTTGTACAATGAATGTAATAAATTAACTTGTAAAAAGTAAATAACACACAAAATTGGACTGTCTAAATAATCTAAATAAATTAGAACAAAAATAAAGATAGAATAACTTAAATATATATTGGCTTAAAAACCAGAACACATTAACATTGTACATGAACATTAGTAGAATAAAAAAACATACACTTTATAGAAGGGTTCATTATTTACCTGGAACTACAGGAAAACACAATAGTATAAATAGGTTCTATCATGAATTATGGATTTAATCCTGTAATTAATTGAACCTTCATTGGTTTTCTTCAAAAGCTGATCTAGTAGTTGGTGCAGGGCAGGAAGT
>NW_006800756.1:102574-106211 GCF_000485575.1 Poecilia formosa | reverse complement strand
TCTTCATGTTTCCTTGTTGAACTCAACTTGTGTCTCCCACCTGGAGGGAGCCTTTATAAAGGGCCTGGACTGGGTGTGTTGAGCAACTACATACTTGATAGAGTGACTCTTGACTCCTTTTATGGGTAGCAGAGGAAGTTTACAGCTGATTGTTTACACAATACAAAATTTCCCCAAAACAAGACTCATTAATTTTGACATGTGTTCCGTACATGCACATGCACCTGGGGAAGACTTTTCATGTGTCATAAAAAGAAATAAATACTGTAAAGAAGTATATAACACTGTAAAGTTTCTGTTAGTGGTGCTAATATATTTTACCAGTATGTTAAAGCATTGCCAAAAAAAATCTATATATGTTTTCATTGAATATTTTGATGATGTCACATAGAAAAAATTGTTTATTACAAACCATTTTAACAACGTTACCTGTCTTCATAAACCGATTTCAATAAATTAAAGTTCTGAATTAATTAATTAAAATAAAAAAAAAATCTCAATTGTAAAAAATGACTAATAAATGATACATACGATTGAGGGTTGTGGTAAGGAAGACTGAAGCTCACAAGCTTATCCTTGTGAGACAGCGTTCTGTACATTATAACTTTTTCAAATCAATCTGGAATAAACAGGAGACACATTTTCAAGAAGTTGCAATATTATTAATTTATCCATCTAATCTCAGAGATTCCTCTCCTCAACCAACACTTACCAAGTCATTATGGGTGGATACCAAAAGACTCCCAGGTCAGAAGGGGGGATACAGTTTCTCCACTGGGTTCTGAGTCTAACCTACAGTCTAATAAAAGAGTGGCACATTGAATAAAAGGAGGAGCTCAGGAAGCTCCCTGCAGACGGTGAAATGAACTTCACAACTCATAGCTTTTCTTTGTAGAAAGCAGCTCCACTTCAGGTTGTCTCCAAATAGTGGAGCTCCTCACCCTTTCACTGAGCCAGCTCCGCTTCCCCACACAGATCGCTCATTTCAGCTGCTTGTGCGGCATCTCAGCATTTAATTTACCTTCCATAATTCTTGACCAAAGGTAAGTGTCAAACCATCAATAGACTGAAATAATAAGAGCTTTGCTTTACAGCTCAGATCTTTGCATTGTCCAGCTTGTGAACAAGACACCATATCCTTGAACTGCTCTGCTTGAAGAAAAATCAGATCCCATAGTTTTCAGCTTTTTCTGACTGAGAACTATTTGTTCAGACTTGATGTACTGACTCTCTCCTACAAACTGTGAACTGCTCCAGTACACTCCCTTGTCGTGCCCTAAAGACACCAAGAAAAAATCCATGAGTCAACATGAGACCCTGAGTTCCTGACCCACATGCTTTTCACTTAAATACAATTGAGATCAAGCTCATGAACGTAAATAGCACTTTTGACAACTCTGGTTCCCCATTTTCCCTTAGGACCAAACAATAAACCGGACCTCCAACCTCTCTTGACACCGATAGAGAGTTACCAGACACTTGTCATACATTTAATGGGACACTTACGAAACTCAAAGCCTTTTCTGTACAGTTCGCCATTCGAAAGCCTATTCCTGAATCACAGCTCAGTCAACTCCAACATATGCTGTCAATTTTCGTGTGTCTCCCACACATCATAGTGTCCCACTTTAGGATGGCCTCTTGAAACCTTTGAAACCTGGCTCTTTCCATCAACATTATCTTTCAATGACAAATAAATCAATATGTTTTTCATGTGTAATGAGTTTTATATTAGCCTGAAATAATTTGATTGGTTGTTGAATTTCACTCTTAGGGGATTCAACATGGATGGACTTTACAGGCATTTGACAGATTTTTTTCTTTTAACATATGATAGAAATGCACGAATGCGCCTTCCGGCTTTACTTATTTTCAAACAACAATTGCATTTCATTGGGCCTTCCAAATGAATATTTTGTTATCATGTTGATACTATTATGTTCAGATCATAAATCTGCAGACATGATTAATTGTACTGCAACTTTGAATGGTGATGAACGCTAAGGTGACATCTGTTGATTCACAGGAAATCTAAACTCTGACAGTTAGGGAGTTTTGTGAGTCAGCATGTAGATTTACTGTCCACCCCCGCAGACTTTTATTAATCTAAGCCCAGTATGTTCTGCATTGTGAATGGAAAGCTACATTCTGTCAACAGTTGCACAACACAGGACGCTGAGAGGAACGATAATGACTGATAAGCAATGTGCCATCTACAAAGATTTGCTCAACAGCAGTGATTGCAGATACATTAAAAATGTGCTACAGTACTCAAAACACATATTATTGCATTAATCATAAACATAATTAAGGTTTTCTACATTACAGGCACTCTTCACATCACCATTTTGGAAAGAATTTAAATGTAGATATAATTTCTTTTAGTTACATATCTAATACAAATATTCTTCTTACTCATTTTACTCATCAGTTTTTGCAAATCTTAAAAAGTAAAATACATAAAGTACAAAAAATTAACCAAAACAAACAAACAAAAAAACATTTTTAGTTTGCAAATAGCTTCAATAGATGGTATCAATTCTCTTTCTTTCAACACTATTGCACACCGAGATGTTACTTTTAATCGCTTGTGGTATTTATTAGTTCTCCAAAGAAATGTTGCTAACATTGTGGTTATTGCTAGAAAGATCCCTTTTCTGGTGAATATACACACTCTGCCATGTCATCATCAGGCGATTTCATCACCAGAGTACGTGATTTCATCACGAGAGTACATGATGCGAGTATCTATCCCATTTGAAAATCAAGAATCCAAAACGAGGTGGTGGTCAGAGGGCCGAGTGGCGCCGGTGCATGGGAGCCTCGCCTCAGTCAGTCTGCTATACATATTCATAAACTGCCACCATCAACGAGTGAGTGTGAATGAGTGAATGACTGAAATGTGAAAAGTACCTGTCACTTTGGGGCCATCTGGGCTTTTAAGTGCTGTGCAAGAACAGAACATTTACCAAACTCAGTTGTGGGCACAAGTCAGAGGGTCAACTTTTATCATTTAAGATGTTTTTATTTCAAGAAAATCATTTCAAATTATAACAATGACATGTGTGACAACACACAAAAAGTTTTTTTTTCCCCCCGATGACATCATTCCCTTTAGATAGTATACTCATACAGAAATACAGAATTATTCATACACTCGAAAAGGAATCCACATTCATGCAGTGAAAGTGACATTTGATTTATTTATTAGAAGCAAACAACAGAAAATTGTTAAACAATTGAACAGTCTAAATAATCAAAGTAAACTGAAATAAATATAAAGATAGTGCAATTTAAAAAAAACATTTTGGCATATAAGTATATCAGGTCAATATAAAAAGATAGACTGTATAGAAGAAGGTTCATTATTTACCTGAAACTATGGCTCAAAACAATGGCATGAAAAGGTTTTACTGTTATAAATTATGGATGGAATCCTGTAATTAATTGAACCTTCATTGGTTTTCTTCAAAAGCTGATCTAGTA
Source organism: Poecilia formosa (assembly GCF_000485575.1). NCBI lineage: Eukaryota > Metazoa > Chordata > Actinopteri > Cyprinodontiformes > Poeciliidae > Poecilia > Poecilia formosa. The sequence goes on along the minus strand of NW_006800756.1, from coordinate 102,725 downwards.
GTTGGTGCAGGGCAGGAAGTAGCTGTTTCTCAGCAGACGCAGCATATGCCCCGTACTTGAGCTGAACTCATACATGTAGGGTCCACTGTAGAGGTAGGTGAAACCTGCAGAGCCGAGATGATACGTGTTAGTGAGGAAAAATGAACAGGAC
>NW_006800756.1:100867-101993 GCF_000485575.1 Poecilia formosa | reverse complement strand
ACTTTCTTGACTTTCTTGGGCAAACCAAAGCTGGAAATTGATTTGGGATAATCCCGTACCAGATCATAGCCACTGAAAGCCCAAACTTGACGACCTGTCAAAAAAAAGTTATTTTGTTGTCTGTTGTTTGGGTAACATACAAAAATGCAATCGATTAACAAAGATATCAAATACCTTTAAAGTAAAAGATTCTGTCTGACTGGTAACTCTCATAAGCAGCATCAACACTGTCAGGGCCGTCGGGCCAGAAGTTTGTTATGAGAGTTTGCTGAAGGGTGTAACTCTGCGGGTAGCTACGCCAGAAGAACCTGAGAAGAGACAGAGAGAAACTAAAGCTACATCTTGGAGCAGTTATTTTAAAAAATAAATTGTTGACTCCAGCTGGCATGATTGGAGACTTAGGTTTCTACGCTACCGGTTCTTGAAGAAGAACATCTCTCCTCGTAGCGTGGCAACAGCATCCAAGACCAGGGAGGAATCACAGACATCAGGAGTGGGGGGAGCAGTTGGTCCAGGAGGCACTGGATCCTCGTTTTTACCTGGGTATTAAAATTGAATCCCAGGAATTAATAACGGAAAAGTTCAGAAAAGTTTTTTTACTCTGTTGCTAGTTTGTTTAAAAAAACAAACTGAATTTTTTGGGGGGCACAAACCATAAAGTGACTGGATGCCTCTGACATCATCTTGTGGCAGAACAAACGTGTCTGGGTCTTGGTACGAGTACACAGGGGCCATGAGAGCACCAGGGTCGTTGGAGTGGGACAAACCCAGAGAGTGGCCGAACTCATGGGCTGCAACCAGGAAGAGGACGTAGCCTAGGAAACGGAGGATGAGTTACATCTCTTGTTGGACTAATCAGGTCATAGGAAGAGCTGAAAGAGTATAAGGTATAAAGAACAAACTTACCTGTGTTGGAGCGGAAAGTGAAGGTCTCATCTTCGTTAAAGTGTACATCTCCTCCGATGCCGGGAGAAGGAGGAAAGGCGTGAGCGATATATCCGCCAGTACCGTGAAAAGGGCTGTTGTCACTATGTGCTTTTAGAAGAAAATAACTTTAAATTTGAACAAAGAGAACTTTTTCTAGAAAGTCCAATAAAATTGTGACATCACAATGAAATAAGGTATC
>NW_006800756.1:58119-98340 GCF_000485575.1 Poecilia formosa | reverse complement strand
TGAGTGACACAGTATCGACACAGTATCAATACAGTGTTGCTATGAGTCGAAACGCCTCATGACGCCTCATTTACCCATCACTACTTTCTATTTCAACCAATTAACACCAAGTGTATTTTTTTTAACTTACGACGTTGACTTCAATAAGATTAAAATACAACAATCAATCAGAGTCCATGTGCTACCAGCACTGTTTGCTTCTCATGCTGTGGCATTTTTTTCAAACAGGAGTGACAGGTCAGTCACACCAAAAGTACCTGCGCTCTCTCTGATTGCTGGGAGATTGAGTCCACCTGGTTCTCATCATTAACAAGCAGAAAAGCTGCAGAAAGATGCAGCAGAGGGGAGTGGCCACCTGGCAGTTCGCTGGAACATGTACGATGGGAAGACTTTTCCTGTGTCATGAAAATGCATTACTCCTGTTGTGTTAGTGTTGCTCACCTGTTTTATATGCATAATAAAGCATGGTGAAGAAAACACATTGATTCTGCTTAAATTGTTTATATCAGATAGAAAAAGATAAAGTATATATAACAACCCTGTAGTGACTTGTAAGACGGGGTCGGGGTGTCAGTGGGTAATGGAGTTTGACGTTTACAGGGTTGTCCTTGTACACAGCATGCATTGTACTTTTTTCATGAACATTCTTTAAACTCAAGACACATTTGCAAGACGTTGCAGTCGTACCGTCCTTCACAAAGATACCAAGACACTGAGACTGCACTGCTTTAAGCAGAGGCTGAACCTCCAATCTGCAGGGAGCAGTCAAGCTTTTACTAGTTGAGAACCAAGTCTTCAGAGGTGCTGTCTCTCATCCCAGCTGCTTCAAAGTGGGAACTGCTCCAGTCCAACTGGAGGGTTGTGGCCTTAAGACGCCAACAGAATATCATCCACAAAAAGTAAAGAAGAGACCCTCAAGTTCCCGATGCAGAGACTCTCCTCCTTCTGGGACACTAGTTAGGATGCTTCTTCACCAAGGAGGCATCGCAAGCCACCTCAACCAGCTCCTTTTGATGCAGAGAACTTTGAGGCACTCTCGGATAACCCTGCAGAGGAAACTCATTTCAGGAGCCTGTATGCATGATTACGTTCTTTCGGTCACTACCCAAAGTTTATGATTGTAGATGCATGTAAGAACGGAGATCGACTGGTAAATTGAGACCTTTGCCTTTTGACCCACCTCTCTCTTCACCACAACAGATCAGTACAGCACTGAACTGCCCATCGATCTCACGCTGCACTTTTCCCTCAGTACTGAACAAGATCCAGAGATACATAAACATCTCCACTTAGGGCAGGACCTCTACACCAACCCAGAGAAGGCACTCCACCCTTTGGAGGGACTGATCATCAGACAAGGCACAGCCCCAAAGGCCCCTCATGATGATTGTCACCAATGGAAACAGAGTTCCCTCTCTCAGTTGCTGGCATTTCAGCCATGTAAATCTGGGTACAGCCTGAAGACAAGACTTGGGCGGGATACATGTATTTGACAGATTTTTTATTTTTTTTTGACCATATGAAATATATGAACGTAGCTCATTCTGCCATCCTGCTTTACTGTAAAAAATTAAATAAATGAAAGTTGCCAAAGAAAGACTTTGGCACCAGGATGGGAGTCTAATGTTTACAAATCTAAAAAAAAAAAACATGTTTGATTCCACCATAATTCTGATCCTTAGACATATGACTCAAAGGAAAAGGGCTTTATTGGAGCAGGGGGTTTTTGAGTCAGCAGGTTGGTTTACTGTTTAATCCCCATAAGCCTGTATTAATCTGAGCCTGGTACGTTCTGCATTGTGAATCTAAAGCTACATTCTGTCAACAGTTGCACAACCCTGGAATGTGAGAGGAACGACAATGACTGATGAGCAATGTGCCGTCTGCGAAAAATTCATCAACAGCGATGGCAGATACTCACAAAAAAATGTCAATAAACATTTACTAGAATATGAAACCATATGTTATTGTTTTATTCATAAAAATATGTACCAGACATGAGGCATTTCTGTACTCCAGGTTACAGACCACAAAGTCAGTTTCAGAAAGAAGAAGAATAAATTATTTTATTTATAATGCCCCTTTCATCAAATTGAGATCTTAAAGATCATATTCACATGCTGGTGATGGTAAGCTACTGGACTGTAGTCACAGCTGCCCTGTGGCAGTCCGACAGCAGCGAGGCTGCCTTCATGACCACCACCAACAAGGTGGGTGAAGCGACATGCTCAAGGACACCCAGATACATGTAGATCTCTTTTTGTTTAGAAAAACATATCTAATACATGCATTACTGTCATTCAATATTTGTTGCAAATCTTTAAAAAAAAAACACAAAGTAGAAAAATTAAATAAACATCTTTTAAATTGTACATGGCTTTGACAGATGGTATACATTTCCTTTCTTTCAACACTATTACACACTGCGGTATGACTTTCAACCACTTCCCTGTAGTATTAGTTCCCAGTGTCACAAATACTGTGGTTACTGCCGGAGAGAGCCGGTTCCCTGTGGTTATACACTGTATATATGTGACTATATGAAAGAATGTCATCATCAGGCCGTTTCATCATCAGAGTGCGTGCTTGTTGCTCTTTCCCATCTCGCAGTCCATTAGGTCATTAGCGCTGCTGACGGAGACAACGCGGTTCTGGCCAAAGTCGTATTTATATTGCTTGTTTCCCTTGAAGAAGTTCACAAATCCTGCAGGAAATCAAGAGTCGATGATGAGGTTCAGACAGAGTGCTTCAAAAGGTATTCACAAACTTTGCTCTAAAGCAAAGTTTGGTTATAAAATAATATCTGAAGTAGCTACTAGGGTTCTGTTTAATTCATCGTCTGAACATGAAGACGTATGACACAACTGCAGCCCAAATACGGCTGTCTACCTAATCTGACATGTCATGTAAAGAAAGCACTAATCAGAGCAAAAGAAACCCATGATCACTCTGGGGGAGCTGCAGAGATCCAGAGCTGACAAAAGAGACAGGTCACAGGACAAGAATCATTCAAACACTCCATAAATTTGGACTTTATGGAAGAGTAACAGCAACAGAGCATTTATTGAAAGAAACTTAAATCCAACTTTAAATGTGTGGCAACATGTGAACATTTATGTCCACCCAAACTCACTGAGATTGAGCTGTTGTGGAAAGAGGAGTTTGACGTTGTCTATAGCTGTAAAGCTGGTAGAAACAAGACTTGCTGTAGGTTTCAGATGTTATTTGTAAAAATATTTTAAATTCTTCTACCATTTTATTCCCGCCAGGTAAATTATCCACTATAAATAATACATAATCTTTGAAATAAATCAGTGGGTATGAATACCTTGCAAGACTCTGTATGTAATAGTTCTCATTGAAAATGACTGTAACAAATGTAGGTTTAATGTTATTGACCTGAAGCTGACTGTGCCACTAGGAGAGATGTTTTTGGACATTCTTCATGGTTTATACCATGCTTGAAAAACAGCTATTGACAGATGATAACACAGATCTGTAGGTTTATATCTTGAAGACAGATTCTGAGTTAAAAAAAAAACTGCAACAAAATTTTCAAAGTGATGACTGAAAAGTCAAAATCCAACCTTAAATTAAAGTGGAAAATAATCACGGATTTTACCCCCCCGCCCCCCCAAAAAATGCTAATTTCAAAAACAACTGAAATCTCATTCCCTGTGCATTTTGTTTCTGTAAAGCCACAAAAAACAAAAAGAAGAGAGATTATTTAACTACCCTCGTAGTAGACAGCAGCGTCTATAGGGAATGGGATTTCCAGCCAGTGTTGCTCGATGAGCATTGGTGATCCCTCCATCACGGCCCGCAATTCATTGTACCTAAATATGACACACATTTGAGTAAACAGATGTTATTTTCCTCTTGGCTTCATTGAGTAACAAAATGATACACTGTGTGAGTCAACCTCTTCTTCTGCATTCACATGGGAAAAAACTGTTGCTCTCTTGTTTCATCAGAACAGAAAAGGAAGCAGAACATCAGGTCTACTCTGTACCCAATATCAGAGTTCGTCAGAATGCTGATGGATACCCAGACATCTGCAAGATTTGGTGATGTTTTCTTTGCGACATGCATTTAGTTTCACTCAATCAGCATTTACAGAGCAATTTTGACAGAAGAGGCATTCTGGGACAGATGAGACAAGGCAATAAAACCCATCAACTTTATCCGTTTGTTTCTGGGGGGAAAGTCCTGAACGGAAACCCAGATATTTCTGTCCCCAGCAGGCAGCAACATCCTCCAGATCATTCTTGAAAATCTAAAGGTGTTCCCAGGTCAGATGGGATAATCCTTAGTTCTGCATCTCCTCCCAGTGGGATACTTCCAAAAGCAGTCGACCAGGGAGAATCCTGATCAAATGCTCAAAACATCTCAACTGATTCCTTTTGATCTGTCTCTATGGGTGTTTTCTCACCTGATGGGGACCAAAGTTGCAATATTTGCTACATTTTCAGCTGGTGTGGTTCACTTTCACACTGCTCTGTGTCAAACAATCCAAAGCAGTTGAAAAAAATCTGTTCCCTGTCTCACTTGTGGTGGCGCTGCACCAAGAACCACTGAAGGAAACAATATGAAAAACCTCCAAAGAAGACATGAGGGCAACTTTACAAAATGTAAACAAAAATGGAATGGTGTCAGATTTTAGAGGTTATAAATCTCTAAGGTTTGATCTTTGGCAAAAGATAACAAGCCATCTCTTCCTCTAGCACTAGTAGCTTGTGTTTGTTTTGGCTTTACTTAACCAGAATTCCTCGTATTATAGTCTACTTCCTGTTTTTGGAGCAGTCCTCAGTCCGCTTGGTGTTCACATGTACATTTGTACTTAAACCAAACTGAGACCTAGGGTTTTAGTTGGACCAGAGTTCGCTTTTTTGGTCCACATCAGAGTTTGATTAAGTATTCACACCTCCCCAATGAACCAGACTGTCTATGAAAAATTTTATTAGAGTTTGACTAGAGCTGAATTCAGTCCAGCCACCTTCCAGTGGGAGTTTCTTTTGGCCACTTATATCCAGGATCTTGTTTTCTATAATCATAGGTGAGGGTTGGAATATAGACAGATTGGAACCTGGATTATTTTCAGATGTCCATCTCCCATTCCTTCCTACAGTATATTGTTGCTTTTAGATGAGATATGCGACTGGATTCTATGTTGATTTAATTTAAAGAACTCTTCTTCATTTGTCCCAGCATGACACAAATAGCCAAATCACAGAAAAAGATGGGGAATGCAAGAATGTGACCAACCTCCAACACTCATGGCCGGTGAAGAACACAGTGTAGCGATCATCTCTGAAGTGCAGAGCAGCATCCACCGACTTTATTCTGGAGGGGAAGCCCAGGTCTGAGATGTTTCTGGGAAAACCTTCCTGTAGAATCAACTGCTGCACTTTCCAGTACTGATCACCTGCAAGAAAAATACTTTTTTTTTTCTCCTTCTTCAAAACCATCACATAAACACTTCATGTGTGCTTGTAGTTCAGGTGAGACTCATTTTAAAACTCCTGTAGAGCTTCTGTCTAGAGTCCCCATTCCATCATCTATTACCTTTGAAAAATAAAATAAAGTTTTTCTCCACGTTCTCATACACGGCATCCAGGTGAGACGGTACAGAGTTTGACCACAGGTTGCTGATGAGGGTGATGCGCGTTTCAACAAAACTGGGATGTTTTCGCCACATGAATCTGTAAAGTCAGAAAGCTCTGAAGTAAACCAATGATCTTCAACAGAAAAAAAAGCACACTCTTGAGGAAACACACCTGTCTTTGAAAAACACCACCTCCTGTTGTAATTCGGTCACAGCATCAAAGGACAGATCTGGATCGCATTTGTCAGGGGTTTTCGGTGGAGGCCTTTTTAGTGACTGTAGATGGAAGTTGGGGTTTTCACCTGAGGCAACAAAAGAAAACAGCATAAAGGTAGAAGAACTGTCTTATCCCACCCCGGTGGAACCACTGTTTACGGAGCTGTGCAAAAGATATCACTGAGTCACATCGCTGAATAACAGCCTCGTTCGTTCAGTAGGACTGTAAATGCCTCGTTCAAGACTTGCCATGGGAGATTAAAGTATTCTTCAAACATGCATGGAAGAATCAAGGCAACATTCCAGGGATGTTTTTTTTTTTTTGTTTTTTATGAGGGAATAACATTATAATATGATGTACGCCTCACAAAAAGTTGATTTTACACGATATTGCCCCTTTTCTGGCTGTAAACAGATGTGTGTGCAGTATAAGAGAGTGAAAAACCTGTGTCTGCATCATGACTGGACAGAATTTATTTATTTTTTTGCTGTTTTTGAAGTGCAGACAGCAGCAAGCGGCAAGCCTGGAGGCGGTGATGCAAGTTCCGTCACACAATTGCAAATGACAGAGAGCACGAAATGGTCGTCATTTCGGCTGAATCGATTTCTTGTTTGATTGTAATTGTCATTGCTGGGTATGTCTGTGGTGAGGAGCGGTGTCAGCGGGTCGAGGTCGGAAGAAAAATATGATGAGCGTGAAATAAACTTTGAAAAGCTTTTGACCATATGTTGCCTTCAGGCTAAGTGACGGCTTGTAGCGAGGTAGCAAACGACTCTTCAACAGTGTGAAGTCATTTTCACACTTTTTCATCATCGTTCACAACTTCTTCTTTTCGCCGTCTGGCCCAGTTGAAATTCTGCTGGAGGAATCCAGCACAATGGGAGAAATCTCAGATGAGGCACTGAAGGGAGATTGGAATTGAGCGAAATTGTGTTGGAAAGCAAAGGCTGACCCACAAGAAACTAGGATTTTTGGGAAAGTTGATCAAATTATGGACAATATTCATTGCTAGTGAACCTCCAGGTCCACCTCCTAATCTGGATTCACCAAAGGAGCAATGTTCTGATGAAACCCGAATGAAGAGTTTCAGAAAGAGCAGGAGACTTTTTTAAAGAGAGACAATTTCAAGGCGTCAAATTATGAAGTCAGATTTCTTTTACAGTTACTTGATTGTGCATTATAATGACAGTTTGTGGAAAATACATAGTACTGCCTCTTTTAAAAGAAGAACCAAATATGAATGAAAATCTATGTGTTCACCTGAAGAATGCTGTGGACGAGAAACAAACAGAAATTCAATCTGATGGCTTTGGAGAATTTTCTATGGCCGAATGTAAGAGGTGGGATGTAGATCATATGACTGACTCGCTGAGAAGTGACTTCTCACATCCCACACAACATAAGGCTTAGGATTCACGCTCACCGTAAAGGTGCTGGATGCTCTTCACGTCGTCAAAGGAGAGCTCCAAACTGGGTGCAAAGTTGTAAGCTGGGTACATGATGGATCCGGGGTCAGGTGAGTGGGAGAGACCAAGAGCATGGCCGAATTCGTGAGCTGCAACAACAGGCAGGCTGATACCTGAAGCGGGATGACGGGTCACACACATTCAGAATCAGAACAAAAACCTCACAGAAACCCAGAGGAATGACAGGAGTTGGATGAGCGAACAGCAGGATTCTAGCGTTTAACTCCTTTTTAAAATCCCGTACCAGTAGAATTTAAGGTCCATTCCTCCGCAGAGTCAAAGTGCACGTCTCCTCCGATTCCCAAACCAGGGAGGAAGGCGTGAGCCAGAGCTCCCCCTTTGCCAGAGAAAGGAGATCCATCGCCGTGGTCTGCTGAAAACACAGCCGTGTCATCAATCTAGATGATAGGCGTTTTTTAATCATCCGGGCTCGACACAAAGCTCACCTCCGCTGACAAAAGCAATGCTAACGTCAGCCTCTTTTGCTTCCCTCCTGCGGAATCTAATGAGGGAAACGCTGGACCACAGCTTCAGCGCTGTCCTGATGGCTTTGAGAGTCCTACTGGCTGGGAAAGGCAGATTTTCACCAGCAATCCTGCAGAGACACATTTTTCCTTTAATTTATATAAAGTCATGTGAAATAGCTAAAGTATTTAATCAACATAAAGAAGAGTTAAATATCCTTCAGGTCTGCTGTCACAGGCTTGATTAACGCGTCTGAGCGGACTTTCTCAACTTCTAAAGCTTCTCTTCTCTTACATGTATTCTTGTAGCAACAGTTTCATACATCTGAGGTGTTACTTTTAAACGTGTGACAAGCTTTTCAAACTGATGCCACAGGGAGCTACTCCATTTGTAGGCCTGTAGCCTCTGCCTTGCCTGTCCATGGTGTACGAGTTGTGCACACACCAAAATGAAAACTTCCCTAACTGTTCCTTTATTGTTGTTGGAGGAGAATTTTCTTTTAAAACTAAACATTAGCATCTTTGTTTTGATGTTGTTATTCTTTCTGGGGATTGCATGTCATTATTTATCATCTTATAAAGACTCACTCTTCCTATGACAAGCTTGATTCTTTAATGTCTTCTTTTTTTTTTTTAATCCCTCTGAAAATTTGTAGAAACGCCGCTTATGATGATTAGTGCGTTATTTTCTTTAAAAAGTACAAAACGTGTTGGCAGGCAGCTCCAGGATACATAGGACAGTCTTCGAGAACAAGAGGCTGCTACAAATGTTTTCAGTAAATCTGTTAAGTTTGTGCGATTAATGCAGGAAATTTGTCACATAACTTTTACCTCACTTCCGTTCTAAAATTCTGTAGTAATGACTCAGCGACATTGCTACGTAATGTTGTGCCCTATGCAAGCGCACCATCTGCACATATGACGCAAGAGGCATTACCACATATGGCTTGCCTGACGCTCGAGGCGGCACGACAAGGGATTTATGTTCTGCAGCCGCTGGTTCTGCTGTCGGTGTCAGAGTTAAGTGGCGGTTTACAATTTGCTGACAGCTTTGGTGTTGTAAACGGGTGCATGTGTAGGCAGTGTGTCTGATATGATACACAGCCTGAGTGGCATCTGGGTCGACAGAATAGACCCAAATAATTAGAATTACGGAAATAAGTTTTCTTAATGGAATCATGCCAATTAAAAAAAAAAACAAAACAAAAAAAAAGAAACAAAACAAAAAAAAAGAACTTTTTTGAGCTATGATGAGGCAATTCTTCGACTGTGTCAAAATCTGCGTATTTCAAAACGCTGAAATGGAAATACTTTTTTTCCCCCCCATCAGACGAGTCATGTGATGTATGTATGTAACCTTTATTCAACCATGCATGTCTCACTGATATTAAAAATCTCTTCTTCAAGAGAGGCCTGGCCAGGACCGGCAGCAAATAAATATGTAAATGTCTTATTTCTAGAGATTTAATTTAGTCGACGTTTTTATGTGCATACAGAAAGTGAGTATTTTCTTTTCTCCACGTCTTTAATTAGCAGCGATACGGCCTGCAATGCTTTAACAGCTGGGTGGTCTGAAACAAGATCTCTCTCTCTCTCTCTCTCTCTCTCTCTCTCTTGTTGGTGGTTAAAGAAATGGGAATCCGTGTCCTCCAACCAAAGTCTAAGAAAATATTGTTTTTGAAAAGTAAATAAAAACATGGAGTTCTGCTCAATCCTGTCTGATTTATTTTTTATGGCGTATGTCTTTGTGCAGCAATACATCTTCACTTGTCGTTTTTCTCCCACTTTGAATTCAGTTGAGAAAGAAAACCACTTTGTTTCGGTTAGGAGCCAAAAGTTTTAGATTAAACTTGATGGATGCTTCACTTAATGCAGAGCCTATGATCGTCTTTGTGGGACGTGTGTAAGAAGTTGTTTTCCTTACAGTAAGATTAATCTCCTGCCTAATCAGGCGTGTCGAAACTTTTTAAGAAATGTGCACAAGTGACTGGTAATTTCCATATTTTATTAGGAAAACGGGGGTTACACTTCAAACTTTGACTTAAATTCAAAATTGGTTGTATTTTGCGTCAACTAGTATAAATCCCACAAAATACACTGTAAAAATGTTCCTGTGGACTAAGCTTTTATAATCACATGCTACCTTGTGAGCTCTCATCTCACCTGTAACTGATGGTCCGTTTTGTCCATCGCACTGTGGCCCCGTGAGGCTCCACGTCCGACAGCCCACAGCGTGGCTTCTTCATCACAGTCAGAGTCTCCTGACTGAGTTTTCCGTCTGGAGTCAAGCCAAAGAAACGCTGCATTTTCTTCACCTTATCGCAGAATCCCCTTGTCTGATGCGAGTCATCTCTGGAGGCCGCTGCCCTTTTTCGTCTGTCTGGCTCAGGCTGGTAACCATAGAAGTGGTGCAGATATTCCTGTGGAAAACGACTCGGATTACACCAGTGACACAAAGACAAACTCTGTCGTACCTGAGCAAAAGAAAAACGCCACATTACCCTGCTTCTGTCTGAGCAAACTATAAATGTATAAAGTTTTATTTTAAGGCAAAACTAAGAGGGCGATGCAGTGCTCTGTTAACGTATTCATACCTTTGGTCTCATTTATTGTCCTCTAGTCTATTTTTGTGATGGTAAAGTGGAACCGGTGGGACTAAATACACTAGGAGGGTAACGAGACACAGCTGGGATGTATCAAGACAGGGAGGACAGAACATCACAGAGACTCACAGGGAAACAGGATCACAATAAACACAGAAAAAACCCAAAAATAAACGCAGAAAACTACGGATCACAACAGTAGTGCTTGGAAAAAAAAGAGAGAAAAAAAAATCAGTTTCGTGTTTTTAACTGAGCGGATCAACTTTCTTTCAGTAATATTTTTCTCCATACCACTCTTCCATTTTGTGCATAGATTACCCTGGACTTCATATTATAGATTTTGAATTTTCTTTTTGGATTGTAGGCCAGTTCATTTCATAACACCAACTAGGTTTTGGGACATTCTCAATCAGGCCTGGATGTTTTAGGAAACAGGAAATGTTATGTCTTTGACATAAAATCCCAATTAAATACTGTATTGTTATTCTAGAGTGGGAAAGTATCGCAATGTACTGTATGAACTAAACATGTTTTCTCAACACATTTTTCTTATCTTGATCAAGATGAGGTCTGGTCGATCTGAGGTCGCAATGAAACCACATCCTTGGAAATTCTGTGTTTTGAAGGCAGCGTTTATGTGACTCAGCAGTGTGTAATGACTCGTGTTTAAACTCATGTGGACAGTAAACATTCCAGATGTGGTTTTTTTTTTGTACATTAAATGACAGCATGCTGCAGAAACTTTGCTACAAACATGTAATTGTAGGTGTCAGGGTTACCGGCTGCTAAAACTCCTTCCTACAGCATTTCTACTGATTTGTAAATACATGTAGCTTTTTTTTTTTCAGCCTGCAGGTATTTTGTCAAAATAACTTAATGGTTAAGGAACTTTAAAAATGATTCAATTTTAAACCATATTTGTTAAACCATATCTCTTAAAGTAAATAGTTAATTTCCTAAAACATGACCTTTTTTTCTGTTTATGTCTTTGTTGACTCATTTTAAGTTTAGTAACTTAGTAAAAGTTAAGAACTCTCAGAAACTTGTGGGTGAGAAAGTTTTTGTGCAAGAACTGAAGTTTGTGTTCAGCTGTGGAGAGACTGTTGAAGCTAAAGTGAAACTTAAACGCAAGCTGAGCAAACTAGTAAACATTCTGGGGACGTCATACACAGTTTCCTGCTGATTTTACGCCCAAAGGTCTGCGTGAGTCTCCACAAAATCTGGTGGCGTAAGATGGGGTAAAGATTGGACCAATCCGATTGGACTTCAGTCACACAAACATGTTTGAATTTCTGGAAGTGGATTTGATCCCAATTGGACACCGAGAACTGATCATCAAAACCAATGGCGAATATTTGTTCCTGACAGCCAATGAAAAGAGAGGCTGGGATCACAGCAACAGCTGCAAAAATAACAACGGCACACTCGGGTAAAACATTTCTGAACAAAACAATTTCCACATGCCACAAAACCACGCATTATACATTCTTAACGTTAATTGCCAGGATCCAGTCCTAACATGAGATTGCCATGTGTTAAGGCAGAAATAATAATGTGTTTAAATTAAAACGTAACATTGGAAGTCATTCCAAATCCCACAAACATTCCCGCCACATCAAATACATGTTGCAACCTCTCACCACGAGCACAACACAAAACACAGCTCTACGCAAATCACGCTCACTTGAAAAACCTTTGACTTTCCCATCTTTCTGTTTATGGAGGATGCGGAAAATATTATCAGCTAAATTGTGACAGTATCTTCAATTACTGTTGTGGGTAAAAGTAAAAGACTTTTTTTGTACTAGGTCCTGTGAGGGTTTGATGCTCATTTGACTGCAGTTGGTCTAAAACAGTGTTTCTCCACCCTGGTCCTCAGCACCCCCCTGCTCTGCATGTTTTAGATGTGCCTCTATTCCAGAACAGCTGATTCAAATGACTGCTGGTGACCATCAAGTACTGCAGAAGCCTGTTACTCACCCAGAGATACAATTCAGGTGTGTGGCAGAAGGGAAATACCGAAAACATGCAAGACAGGGGGGCCGGTGGAGGGCCAGGGTTGAGAAACACTGCTCTAAAATGTCCAACTGCAGCATGATGGATCACATGTAGTACGTAATCCATCAGCAAATCCAGTTTTTAAGGTTACGATCCCCAGTCTTCCAATCAGAAAACTGAATATTTTCAAAACCTGTCAAGAAGACTATGAAACTCGTGCAGTGCGCCTCCAGCTGTAGCTTCCTGCTTAGCTAGTTGCTCGGCTGGTTGTCAAGGAGATGCATTTCCTGCCAGTTTGTCAGAGTGGATTTACTATTCATTTTTACCATGGAGGGCAAAAATGAGTCAGATGACTTACTTTAACCGATATCCGAAAAAGTTACAGGATACTGGTAGGTTATTCAGGATTAAAGCATTAAAATGTATGGCAACATCCTGTTGCTTCAGAATCATTGATTGTACAAATGTTTGTTCTTTCATTTAACTAAAAGAAAAGTTATTTTGTCTCTTCACCTGATGTTTGAGTCAAACATAAAACAGAATAAACAAAAACGCTGAGGAGCTCTGATTGGTGGAGCAAGGAGGACATAAGCCTTAATTAGCAGAAGGTGGTCATTTTCCCTGAGCTCTGCCCAGTCACGTTCTGTCTGGAGCTGAGGCGGGAAATGACTGACACAGGAAAAGTGCAAGGAAGGCATTGGAGTCAGGGAAACACAGCAAACACAATGATAAGACAATCTAAACACCAGAACCTGAAAATGTACAGAAATACGAGAATAATACGAAATTATACCGTAGCTCCTAAGCATCCTGACACATGGCTACTAGTGACACGAAGTCTAATGGGTTAAATTTGTTGTAAGAACATTACAGAATAAATGTAAGCATTAGCTATGGCAAGAATAATGTTGCACTTCTACAATTCTGAGGGATTGTGCTTTTTGAAAGACTCAGAAATGAACAAATGAAAGTTGTGTTGTTTTTACGTGATTTACAAAAAGAAACGATGCGGAGAAACAATGTTGAATAGACATTCAGCATTGTTTCTCCGTATCGGATCGATATCGGCCAGATACTAAATGTCTGATATGTGTATCGGTATTGGAAATAAAATAAATAAATAAATAAATAAATAAATAAATAAATAAATAAAAAACAGGGGATCACTGCATCCCTCAAGCAACTCGGTGTGGGGCTGTCCATATATTTTATCTGCTGTCACCACAAAACAGTGCTGACTTTGAAGACAAATCTCATCTCCCACTGCTGCTGCTGCTGCTGCTGCTGTTGCCTCCTGCAGATGAGATCGAAGGCAGATTGGGGAATTGGCAGCCGTAAACAGGAAGAATCCCGTCTGCCAACATCACTGGACCACATTTTGCTTGAGGTGAAGCTTCACAAAGAGATTCCACCGAGATAAATTAGTTCTGTGATTATCATTCCAGAGTATGATATGGGTCTGTTCTACAATAACAAAACTCAAAAAGAGTGGGAGAGCCACAGAGAACATTTGAGATGTCAGCAGGTGAAATGTAACCAAATATAGTCACTTTTCATTATTAAAGAAAGAAAACAAAGATCAAATGAAATAGTGCTAGATCTGTCGCCACTTTAATTTTTGAGAAGCTTTGTCTAAAAAAATATAAATAAAAATAAAGCAACTTTAAGAATCTTGCATGGAACATCACCACCTCCTGTGCTGCAAATCGCTCAGATTTGATCAGTTATATTTCAAAGAGGTCCAAAAATGACTCCCATCACCATAAACCTCACTATTGAAACACACACAAAACCCCCCCACTGCAGAACCAGCAGCATATAAACATGTTGATCCAGCAGGTAAAAAGTTTAATTTACCTCTGCAAACTTCTGGTCAGCCTCAGACGGTCCAGCTGGAGGTTGCGGAGGAGCGGCGGGGATGCGGAGGGGTGAAGCCCCCGCAGGACTCTGGTTGAGCTTCATGAGAGTCAGAAAAGTCATGCAGAGCAGGTTCATGTTGAGCAGGCAGGAGCGTCGGTGAGCGTATGGGCCGGCGCGGCGCAGCGGGATGCAGAACAGCAAAAAAAAAAAAAAAAACCAAACACCTGCTAATTATGTGAGAATGCTCCTGTCNAAAAAAAAACACCTGCTAATTATGTGAGAATGCTCCTGTCTCGACAAGAACAGCAAGCAAGGTGGCTTTTCCTCTCCTCTCCTTAACGTGTCTTCAGGTGAAAGAGAAGACCCCTCTTCTCCAACCCCACCTTCCCAGAGGACAGGAGTCAGAGCCAACCGGGCTCAGCCTGAGCTTCACGTACTTTATCAACATTCCTGACTGTTTCCAGCCACCCTTATCTCCACCGAGGTTCAAGGGAACCGCAGAGCTGCCTTAACCTGCAGGGGTGACACCTGCAGCAGAAAACACCACTGTTGGCTTTGACTGAAGAAGACAACAAGGATCCTGCAGAGATTACATTTGAAATCTTACAAATGTAGAATTTCTATCTGCGAGAGATAATCTCCCCATTTGGAGTTTGTGACAAAGAGCTGAAGATGTCTTGTGTCTTTTTCTTTTTCTTTCTTTTTATAAACACGGAAAGGTACACCAACAAATTCAGATTCACTAAAAAGGAAGGCTGGTGGTTCGAGTAAACAAGTGACAGTCTCACTTCTATGCTTTACAGATGAAAATATGCGCCAAATTCATGAAACTCTCTCAAATTCGCCTTTTGACATTGGGTTAAAACTGTGATCAAGTTTGTTCCTTTAGATAAGAGGCCGCCCCACCTCAAGGTGCTGTACCGGTGGCATGACATGAGTCTCGTCTCTGGTCAAGATTCCAGGAAACTAGATAGAAAATTCATCCAAGAAGTTCATTTTGCACTTGTTTTCTTTCATCCATCTTTGTGTTCTGCCGTCCGTCTGCGTACCTGCTGCAGAGTCTGTTTGGCGTGATCTTATCGTTTATTCAGCTTTGCATTGTTGTCAGAATGATTCAGTTGCAAACTTCCCAGTAAGACCCTTACAAAAGGAAAACACATTCACCAATTTACAACCAACTGGGATATATATGCGTTTAAATATCCCAAAATGTTGTACCATATAAATTGCAGAAATAGTTCTGGTTTTCATATGAATATATCTATATTTTTTTTACAGTCATACACACATATATGGTCAATGCTCATATTGAGAAAATACAAACATTAAATGGGAATACTTTGCTTACTGTTTGAAGCCATCTGATTGGCTCCTTTGGCTCCAAAAAGCTCTTCCCTCCTCAGCCGCAATGTCCCGCATTTAAGTCGATTTTAATGAGCTCTGTCTTTCGATGTATCCATTGGCAACACAAAAAGACAAAGATTTAAAACACATCTTCACCTCTTCCATATTTATCAGTCTGCAGGTTAGAATGATGATGCGATTTCCCAGCTTCACGTTCAATATACTGACAGGACGGTCCCTTTATTTCAGGATAAAAAAACAAATAAAGCAAACAACACCAAAAGTGTCTTCTTTAACATGAAAGCAATGTGAAGCATGACTGGTGTCAGTGTAACCGTCTCAGTAAAGCTTCCGTGGACCGATGAACACGATCCCAAACGTTCGTGGCCACGTTCGGCTACCGGAGCCCGTTTACAGGAGAGATCAGCCCGAGTTCGATAAACACCATAATGTTGACAGACATGAAAGTAATCTGTCTTCCTTTTCCTTTTTCACGTTCTGTTTTCTTTAATATTGAGAACATTATCTATCAGAAAACAAAGAGGATTTTTTTTTTTTTTTTTTTAATTGAAGCGTACCAAGGAGTGTCACGTTACAGCTGGAAAAGGAGCCGGGGTCAGAGGTCTTTGCAGGGCGAGTGTTTACTTAAAAAGGCAAAACAAAAAATCAAAATGTGGATATAGAAGGGAAACAAGCAGTTAGAGGGAGGAACGTGACTTTAGCAGAGCGGCTTAGGCCTGTTCCACATGCACATTTTATGCATTTTTGCCTCTTATCCACACAAAAACTATTAAAACTATTATTTATTAAAATTTGGACCAAGATAGAAATTTGACAAAACCCCCTATTTGTGTTTACCTGGGAAAACAGAGATTTGGGGTCCTGTGCGTTACAGTCTGCGTCAAATAATGTGCCAAAATATCCACATACTCGTCTGACATAATTCCCAACAACTCAACATTATCTTGTGTTTTAATAATTTCATATTCTAATTAGTGCTGTCAGTTGCATAAAGAATTTAATCCGATTAACCTGGCGCTGTGTTTAATCATGATTAATCACTATGTCTTTCTAAGCTTGAAATATAAATACGCACACAGTTGTGGGTTTTTTCAGGAATGGTGCCCTGGGCAACCGCCTCTTTCTGCGGCACTCCAAGCAATTAAAATGCAAACAATTATCTGTTTTCTTTTTTCTTTCTTCTTTTTTTTCCCTTTGCAGCAGCAGCTGCAAAAAGCTCCCTTTGCTGCTGTTACTCAACAGCAGCAAAACTTACTCCACTACCCAAGTAGTAGCAAACAAGTTCAGGGAACAACTGACTGATAAGATTTCATCATTTTCTAGTTCTTGGGTGGCCCACCCCTTTCTGATGTCGCCCTGGGCAACTGCCCATATTGCCGCCACTGTATGTGTGTTTTCAAAAAATGTTTTATTCTTTACTGAAAGATTCTCAGTTTTCCACGTTTTTATATCCAGGAAGTTTTAAAGGAAGTCGTGATTTAGAAATGTCCCTTCATTCATTTCCTATGGAACTTGTGCGATGAAACGACAGTCACTTATCCTCGTCCAGCCAAGTGGCTGACTGGCATTATTCGTACGTGTGGATGTTAGACATCATACACATAGATGTGCACATGTGGGCTAGCTACAAAGAAAGCTGAAAATTGTTCAACTTTTGTCGTTTGCTGCTGCTGCTGCTGCAGAAAACGTTCACGTTTTGCTGTTCATCGCTCCCCATGTGTCGAGTTCACAATGCGTCGCTGTGAACTCACTCACCCTGCGCAGGAGAGAGGCGCTTAGCTCAAAATAGGTAGTTTGATTAATCTGCGTTATGTAATATTAACGCGTTCACAGCCCTAATTCTAATTCTGTATTTAATAGTATTTCACCCTATATGTCTGGCCACAGATTTGAAGCAATCTGATTGGCTGACATAGGTGCCAATCAGGTGCACTGCCCCCTATGGGTATGGCATGTTTACATCAACCCTCAGGGATGCATTTGTGCTGGTATAATAATATATATATATATATATATATATTTTTTTTTTTTTTTAAATGATGTGAGTTTTTATAAAGTCCTGGCTACGTGTTCAGGGACCTTAAATGATGAGAGTCCTGGAAAAGATACAGATGGCTGATTGGACCAGGTCGCAGTAGGAGACTGAGAGGGCAAACAGGCAGGCTGAGAGAATGAGACTAATAAACATGAAGCAAATAACAATAAAGAAAAAGTCAGAACACGCTAAGCTAAAAACAACAGAGAGAACTAATATGAGCATAATTAAAACTACAAACACAGAAAAAAAGCTAAAACAACGCAAGAATCACAAGAAAGAGAAGTAAAAGTTGATGACCTTATCCTCTGTCATTTCCTCTGTCTAACACGTTTAGTTAAGTTAAACGTGTCAGAGCTTGCCATGGGAGGAAGCCTCGCTCTTAATTAACATACGACTTTACATTACTCACTGCACGCTGACCTCTTCATGCAAAACTAGAACCTAGAAGTCTGGTCTGTCTAACTACTTTGCAGTTGTTTGAATTTGGTTTATCTGGTTAAAACAACAGCTAGGCCGCTCATAGACGTCACATAATGAGCTGGTCGTTTAGTGCAGGCAGCATGAAGCCACAAGGTTTAAACAGGAAACCACGTCCTTATTCCCTCTGCTTCCACAGTGATGCAAGTTTGTTCTTTTCTGTAGCAAATTATACAGAAGAACAGAGGGGAAATTCAGGTGCAGCAGGGGGAAAGTGGCATAATGCGAGGCATGTAGGTTCACACAAAGATAAGTATTAAAATATATATCTAAAAACCTAAATTAAGAATAATATACTGAAAAGATGAGGGGAAGTTCTGACATAAAAAAAACTGTGCAGTCATAAAAAAACAGAATACTATGATCCAAAAAAATGTACACAAAAAAAAAAAAACTTTGCTTAAGGTGGAATTGATTGCATTTAAAACAAAGCAAACATTTTTCAGTGGCAACATTACAAAGGTGTGAAATCCTGCTCTCAAACTGAAAATGTAAACTCCTTATGTTTAGCTTTTTAATTCCTACATGTTCACTGGCACGAACTCTGTGAGGAAATCTGAGTAGTCAAAGGACAAATAGACGCTACTTTAAAAAACAAAAAAGTATCGATCTTATCGCGCCGGTATCTATCAATTCTCTAACAGCGCAGAGTGAGTGTCGGACTTTAGGCTATGACTCAAACTTTTATTTGAGTATATAAAGGTGTGGCACACGCAGACCCATTGAGAGATGCAGTTGACTAAAACATTATGCACGAACCGCACAGTATATAACTGTAACATTTAATAATAGATGCTTAAACAAAGAAAAAGACAATCAAATTTTCTCATTGGTAGTAAACCCCACAAACGCTAAAATAAATGGATCCAGATCAACGATCCAGTGACTAACAAGGCAGCACCTTGGAAACAGTGTGTCAACTGTGTGAATGTAAACCAAAGTGTTTTCATTCAGCTGGAGGGTAGGGATTCCCAACATGAGTCATCCAGCAGGTCTCACCCAGATTAATCTAATTGTGTGTGTAAGACGCCGACCTGCGCGACTCCTACACTCTTTATTCCTGAACATGTTCATTATTCGGGTGCTGGTACCGATTCTGAGTCAAGTACAGTAGTCACCAAGGGAGGGGGGGAAAAAAAAGCTTGCATCAGGACACACATCCTGACACTGAGTCATAAAATCTTCCCCAGCTGCCTTCAGGCCAAAACAGGAGCGCGTACAATAAAAACATTCTGAGAATGAAGCGCTGTTGTTTCGCAACGGCCGGACGATGAGTGAAAATTACTCTAATGTTTCTTGCTGTTAGACTCTAATGATATTTCTAGATGGTTTACAAGTGATACTCTGCTGCACTTTCATAACAAACCTGAGCAGAAATCTAAACTCAGTCCGAGGGATAAATTCAAAGTGAACCCCATCGCAGATTTAAAGAAGCCAGGAAGATTTATCAGTATTAGAATGAAAAACAAAGATTTTGTAGAGAGAATAATTAGCTGATAACGAATCTGGCTTTTAGTAAATACACTAAGGTTTACTTCTCACGTCATTTTCATATATAAAACGAAACACACACAAAAGCTCATAACAGCACGCATTTCTACACAAATACTAAACTAAAGGGGGAAAGTTTGGTGGAGGAAAAAAAGGGAGAAAAATTTAAAATTTCTAAGCCACCTGTCATTCTTCGGCGTCTTACAACAGAATTGCTATCCTCCAACAAACAGAGTGAGTCTTTACAGTGTGAGTCAATACATTTTGGTATTTTATATTTTCTCAGAACCAGTCTGTGCATTTTTGCTCCAGTTCTTACACCTCCGTCATTCTGAACGGGAGGTCAGCTTTGGATGCCCCTGGCTACGGTTTAGTTTGCTGGGTGCACTGGAAGTCCCTCAGTTTGGAAACCTGAGAATTCAACTCGTAGCCGCCAGGGGAAGGAGTCATCATGAGGACCTGATCAGCCAATCAGAATTGAGCTAGGGAAACACGCAAGCCACGCTATGTTCAACAGCCAATACGTCAAACTGATTTACTCTTTTTTTGTTTTTGTTTAAACAGACAGACTTGGAATGTAAATAAACTATTTATGTAGATAAAACTACATCATACCTCGTCATACATCATCATGTTTTCACATTTGATGTTTTAGAAAGTCCGACTGTGTAAACCGGATGGTTAAAGAGGTTATGTTTGCATAATTAAATAATTAAAGCACATGAATCAAAGCTTGAGGTTTATTAATCATTTCAAAAGCTCACTCACTTCACGAGAGTGAAAGTTCAGAGCTGGTGTTTTCTGTTCAATACAAAAACCTCCATACATTAAAATAGAGCAAATCTCAGGATTTGTTTGTCTTTTGAAGAAAAATTGACTGAAAATGTCAGTCAATGTGCTCTGTTGTTCTGAAACCCGCCTGGTCTATTCGGTTTCCGATCCAAACTGTGTTACTGGAGCGAGTAAATAAACTCGGTGTGGTTCGTCCTCCTCCACGGCCGGGCCCGTGTAAAACAGACTCTCTGGATGTGATGCATCATGTTTGAGGGGATGCGCTCTGAACCAGGCAGGTTTCTTCCCTTTCATCCAACGTTAAAATCAACTGGGTGAAAAACAATGCCTAACATGGCCATTAGCTGAATGCAGCTCAGCACATCCGATCAGTGTGTCTTGTAATGTACAGGCCAACGTGGGTTTGCTGCTCCTTTTTCTTGCTTAAATCGGAAAAGGTGCATTTAACTGGAACTTTCCACTCATTTCTGGTGAGTCTTGTCTAGACAGCCTTACTTCAAACTATGAGGCAAGAACCTAAATCTGAACTCAATTTAACTTCAGTTCAGGCTGCATTTTACTAGGCACCAGATGTGATACCAACTCTGGCACATGGTCAGTGTGCCAAAGGCGCAACACTCATTTAATCTCAAGAAATTGTGGGCAGTGGATCAATGAAAGGACTCGATGACTAACGCAGCAGAGTGAGATTTGGACTGCGTGGGAGGGAAGGACGTGTTGAGCGGGTTCCAACACAAAACTTGTTGGGTTCAGAAACAAGTCCTCAGTTTGCTTCAAAACAAGAGGACAACAGTAGCTGTGCTTCCATTAACAATAAAATTGCGCAAATTGATAGTATTAAAATAAATTTGTTTAATAGAAACACGCCAATTTCGGTGGGGGCGAGGGGAGAATACACGTCTTTCGATAAAACGCCTTTATCGAAACGCTCCATTGACTACAATTTCCCCTAAACGCTCCCACATATAAGAGGTTTGTTGCTTCAGCGCCTGGAAAATGTGAAAATCTGATGGCTGATAGCTGATGAATGCTGTACTGAGTGAATTACGAATATAACTGTTTACATCCATCACTACCATGATTTTGTCTTGACTTATCGCGTGAACAAGCCTCTTCACGCGTAATTTCAATTTAATTGGAAACACAGCAATTGCAGTTATGTTTTTTCAACATCAGACTACAGATAAAGATTTGACCACATTTGTAATGGAAACAGCTACTGCCACTTACGCTTTGTTTATATTCTGTCTCAAACGCAAACATCATTTTATTGGGATTTTTGTGATTCTGCCAGCAGTCTACTTGTGCACAATCTGGCTTTTATGGAAAAGTGTCGCCAAGAGAGTTATTGAGAGAAAACGTCATAAGGAGTCCGATTAAAGTTACCCTCAAGCCATTTAGGGGACATGACGAACAGGTGGATGTGTTTTGCTCAAAGCATATTTATAGGCACGTGTGTAAAAATGGCCCATCAATATTGAACCGATAATCTGTGGCGATTTAAGTTCACATTTATGCTTCCGATCCAATCTGGATAGAAACGTCAACAAAATACAATTCTATATAATATGGGCTAAGACAGATGAATACATACTAATCATTTCTGTATTTGGAAAACCCCTGAAAACCATGAATCATTTTTCCATCTACTTCCCAGTTACAGCAAGGCACTGTGATCTCTTTAGGCCACCTCAGTCCTGCTTTAGCTGCAACGTTTTGAGTGGACGTGTTTTTGCTTTGAACAGTTTGTGCAAATACTTCCTGTTTTTTGCTGCCCTCTGTAAAATCACTACCAGAATCCAACGTTTGGTAACCAACATTGCATTATCTCCTGCAAGGTGCCCAACAAACTTGAGTCACAGGATTTCAAGACAGTTTGACACAATATTCTTTATTTGACATCAACAAAGACTGATCAAATTACAACAAAACTGTTAGCAGAGTTTGGTGTTCTGGCCATAAACACAGAAACTGTTACAGGATGACACCTTTATACAGGCAAGATGTACGCGGAACAGTGTGGAAGCTCCACACGCGACCTGGATGGGAGGCCAAAGAGTCCGGCACAGACTTAACATTTAAAGCCGTGAATGTTGGTCCTTCTGAAGCGTCGGTAGCTAATAATCAGAGGGGGGAGGGCGCGTGGCAGAATACGATGGATGAAATGAGAGGTTTATCACAAATATCAAGGCAACTTGGGTTACACTGCAGTGATAACAATAAGGCACCCTCTTTGAGATCTGCTCAGTTCTTACTGATGAGCAGTGACTTTGAGATAACACAGAGCAAAGATCCACAAAGACACCTGGAGGAGGCTAATACTTATGTTTCATATATTGTGCTTATGGATGTTTTTAACACTGGGCTTGTACACTGAAAAAACCCCCCAACTGTGTGTGTGTGTATCATGAAGAACAAAGCGATGCGCCGTGTGCTGCCTCAGATTACACAAACGCGTCTTCTAGTGGCTAAAATGTGCATATTCCAGATATCCACTTGTTTCAAGCATTCTGCAGTTTTTGATGCTAATGCGTCTGCACCGCTTCACAGTAACAAAACAAAAAAAAAACACTAAAAGCCCTTCATTAAACACAAAATCTAAGACATGAAAACAGAGGCAAAGATTCCCGCGGCTCTACGGTAGGAAGGTTTTAGACCACATGTTCCCGCAATGAGCTGGAAAAGTGCGCCATCCAGTGGTTGAATCACAAACTACTCATAGTCCTCTGTGAAGTTTCATCTGGATGAGCTGTGTGATGACAAAAACCAATAAATAACAGAGAAGAATGCAATAAATAACTGTTTGAAATAAAATGCAGCACAGTCAGTGATGTTAAAGTGTTTTGTGTTGAGTCTTGTGATGAGATTTCCTGTCTCTCTTTTCATAAATGCTGCTCAGGCTTGTGATAAAAGTGAAATCTTGTTCAGTTTGAATAGTTGGATTTTGATTTTGGTCGACCGTCTTCAGAAGTGTTGCCGTGGTAACTAAGCATGGGCCAATGTTAGGCTGTATGAAAACTTGGGAGTTCATTTATATAAAGTGAGTAAAATGCATAACTTGATCTCATTGCTAATGGAAAGTTAACCTCATTCATTTCCTACAAGGGATGTCCCAATCTGATTCCAGATGTTACATATTCCTGATTATGGCAGTGTTAGAAATGACCGTTTTTGGAGTTCCTGAAGGATTTCATGCCAGCTGCACCTCCAGGTATGCATATGACACATATTTGATGCAGGTAATGTGCAGCTATATAGTTTGTGTCCACGAACCTGTTCATCAGGTCTGGGTTTTCTGTTTGTATCAACGTTCACAAACAGAGAGAGAGGCTGTAGCAGCTTCCTGTCTGTCTGTGTCAGCAGATGGAAATAATCAACAAGACGTATCAAAACAAAATAAGTGCTACTAAGAAATGATGAAACTATGCACATTTTGACATGTCAGAATCTGCTGATCGTTGTTATTAAACGATTGGTTTGGTATTGGGAGCAAACATCCTGATCAGGACATCCCAAATTAATACATAACTGTATGTAGCTATATTGTTTTATTGTACAATTCATCCTTTCAGCAAGTAAGAATAGAGTTTATTCTTACTTGCAGTCAGCAGGCTCTTTTCAGCCTGCTGACTGCCAGTGTGCAGCAATAGTTGAAGGAAAAATGCCTCTCACTCCAGCACCATTAACAGTCAAAAATTCTATATTATATATATATATATATATATATATATAACCCAGCCTTGCTCTGTACTGTGAGCCTGAACGCTACAATCCAGTGTTACAAGCTTTCAATAAAACATTGCCAGGTAAACCAGTAATACATTTCACACATTGGATGACAACTAAATACAAGCCAACACGTGCGACTTTGGCAATAAAGTTAATTAGGGTTAAAAAAAAAAAGAGCGTCTGAATTCCAGTTATGGCATGTCATCATTTTGTGGAAAATTCAAGTAAAAATTAAACCTTCAGCAATGCAAATAATAAAAAAAGCTTTCCTTATTAGATTAAAACATGTTCACTTCCACTCTAAGTTTGTTTTATTATTTTCTTTTCAAAAACTATACAATAAACTGATTTAGCTTCTTATGAAACTAAGCCTATGCAATGATATCTCATTCGAAGGGGGCCATAAATATATTTTGGCTCATATTTTATTATTTACCCGATTGGTCATAAGCAAAGACTGAATTAATTACAGCTGCTCCACTCTTTTTACAATTAAACTTTTATAATTCTTTCTGTAATTGCCACTGAAGTGGGCTGCATCATTCACTCACTGAAAATGGCTGTTTGGGAAAAAAAAATTGGAAAGGAAAAAAAAGAAACTACCCACTTAAAAATAACTTAAACA
Organism: Poecilia formosa; assembly: GCF_000485575.1. Classification (NCBI taxonomy): domain Eukaryota; kingdom Metazoa; phylum Chordata; class Actinopteri; order Cyprinodontiformes; family Poeciliidae; genus Poecilia; species Poecilia formosa. Next base: position 73,610 of record NW_006800756.1, on the reverse strand, counting down.
TACTACTCTAATAAATTATAATCAATGGAAAGAATCTTCAGTTTCTTGAAATAATTCAGTGCTATACTTCACTTAGTCATTTTCCACAGCTCAGAACCAAATGGTCCCTAAGTTGGCGCCTTGTGGTACACCAGCTGCTTGCCTGTGGGCCAAGTTCCCAGCAGTAGCCAGGAGACACAGGCGGGTTTCTGCCAGTAGTGCCCGGTTCGGCAGTCACCGTCCTTAAGCTGCTCCTCGTCTTCTCACTTCAGCTCGTCTTCTGTGGTTCAATGTGCAAAGTGGGCCAGACGCCACACAGAAACTGAACGAAGGGAACATCCAGCAACAGGTCAGGACTCCAGAGATTCAAGCTACAAACATTTCAAAATCTTTTAAAAGCTTGTCCCATAAAAGTAACGACACTGGCATACCTTAACTTTTGGTCTATACTTGAGGTAGGTGGATCTGATCTGCAAGCTGGAGGGATGCAGGCAGCAGCGTAAGTCGTCATAACCGAGCACTTTGTTGACACAGACTAGGGATCTTACCTGAGGAGAATGTGCAGGTAGGAGCCGAGACCTGTGAAAATGTGCCACCAGGCATGGAACTGTGTCACCACTCCAACACCAGGGGGCAGCACTTGTCTACTGGTTCTGAGTTAGGAAAAGAAAAAAAAGAACTACTTTCAGGCAATTTTATTTCCTGCTTTGATCAACAAATACGTCCAAAAGGATTTTAGTCAGTTTAATTTATAATCTTAAAAATGTCTACACTTCTTGGATATTTTTAAATATTAGAAAAATAAAAAAAACATTACTATTCTTTTAGTGATCATTTAGATGAAATATGTGCTACTTCACTTGTCTTTTTTACTGTCAATATGGCATTTCTAAAACTCTTAACATTAAATCTTCTCACCTTAACGAGTCACAGAAAATGTTGTCGATGTTCCACAGCAGGAAGCCCAACATAAAGATCCCTAAAGAGGTGTAACACAGGCCCCTGAGCCACGGGTACACCCTGAAAACACAGGGCCGCACAGCCTTTCATCAGGACGCCGCTTTATTGAATACGTCTGAACTATTCTCTTCACATGACTGGTGTTAATTACCATGTAACAATGAAGACCGAACGCATCACCAGGCAAGCTACCAGGGCACCATACATGACCTGAAAAGAGGATCCGCACTTAGATCTAAAACAGTCCACGAGCAAATGCTTGCTACAGTTTAAAGAGTTAGGCCAAGAGGAGTTTTGCTGGAGAGAAAAACGTCTTTTTAATGTGTTTTCATTTGGCTTACTGAAAGTGAGGTTTTACAGAAATGTTGCACGTGAAAGGAAAAGCAAAAGTGTCAGCAGTTTCACTTCTGCTTACCGGGTAAATAAATATCCTGCAGACTAACTGGTGTAAGTAACACCAGTTCAGGAAAGTGCATCACCTGGCCTGGAAGGCAGAGAAACTAAGCAATTTGTTTACTTCTTTATTTATATGAAAAAAAAAAGTTTAAAAATTAGATTTAAAAAGTGTTACAAAGGTCAGCAAAACCAGATTAATGTTTAAATCCAAATTAACTGCTGCTGGCCTACGCCGCCCAACTCAATCTTTAAGCTCGCACGTGAAAATGGCTGCAAACAGATGCACAATTTTGCAACCGTGCATCTTTTAAAGCCGAGGTGGAGCCTCCTGCACAACCAACAAGGATGCAGCAAGCGGTTTCTGGATGGTACATCAAAAATAAAACTCTTGTATTTTGTGCAGTTGATGCAGGGACTGGTTATACCTATATTATTGAAAATAATCAAACCAAATCTCCACTCAGTTCTATAGCAGCTACTCTTTGAAGTTCTTAAACGTAAGAAAATCAAACAAATGAAAAAGCAGTTCTTATGATAGAAGAATACCAAAAATGTACTGAACCGTGTACACACTGCCTACCAATCGGCATCTACCATCCAGAGTGCGCCTGCTGTGTGGGCGGGCCCACTGTTTACATAAGTTAAGGGTGACCTACAGCACACTGCACCCTGCTAGCAAACAAGGGCAGACAAACGCCTTACCTGGTGAAACACTGGCTCCTTCCACTGCAGGTACACCTGAACAAGATACACAAAGAACGAGAGGATATGACTGTTTTTGTCTACTATGTTTACAGTAAGCAACTTTTAAAGCACTTGCAGACACTCACCAACGTGACCGAGACGCTGAAGATTATCAACAACACGATAGGAAACACACTGATGCTGTTCTCTTGCTTGAAGCACTCGTATCTGAACAAAAGAAATACGTCCCCGTCGTTTAGCTTCGGCTTAAGCTGCGTTAAAAGGTGAGGTTGAAAAAAAGCGGTTCATGAAGTACACACACGGCTGGAACATTATAGTTCCCTGGAGCCGTGAGGCATTCACTTGAAATTGGATTCAACAGGTCTTCTTACAGTCTATGTCACATTATACAGGTGTGGACAAATTGGCAAAAAAACAAAAACAAAAAAAACTTAAATGAAATCATTTTTTACTGCAGCAGCAAAACAAAGGAAACAATTAGAAAAAACTCCTATATATTCAATCAGGGAAAACACTAAAAATTATGCATTTCCTTCTGGAGCGGTAGCAGAATTATTGCTAACCCTAACAATTCATTTACATAAAATGTTACTGAGCATTTTAGACCAGCTTTCAAAACCAGTTAATCGGTAAAGGACTTTAAATGCATCAAAATAAGTAAAAAAAAATCTGAACCACTTACAGACAGTACACAAACACACATGTACTGTAAATCATTGGCAACTCGTCCAGCAGCTGCAAAACAGCAGAAAGAAAACATAAATACATTTTATTGAGAACAAGAAAGTTCGTCTGTGGATGTGTGGAGTGTGAGAGGATGAAACGGCTGCGTATCCCACCTGCATCTCATACAGCAGCGTCATGTGGAAGCACCAGGAGCCGACGCCTACAGCTGCGTCCCACGAAATACACACAGAGAGAAACGGAAAGACGTTTTAACATCCTGCCATACGAGCGGCGCGACCAGCAGGAGTATCGGCTATGAGGCCTTCACCTCACCTGAAAGACCAAGAAACGAGCAGATATAACGAAACTCCAGGCCGTCCCGGAACGTCTGGACGGCTCCGTATATGGGAGGAAGAATCATTATCAGGTTGCTGACAGTGTTCCCTGTTCAAACAGAAGAAAACAAGTCCGACTTTAGATTGAAACATCTGCAACTCCTTCTATTGTTGAGCTGTTGCTTCTAAATGGTACTCTACTCCTGCTTTGTTTAAAGTCTTCCTGTCGGTTTAAAACGGGCCCGCAGTACAAAACAGGATGTGATGTCGCTGAGGTAACCTTGAGTTCAATCCAGTTTCCAAGGTTACTAATTAAGTTTCCATCACGTTCAGGCTTTTCCTGGTCTATATAGAGTTCCTTTTTTCTTTGAGGTCTGACTTGTTGATTCCCAATTTGACTGAAGCTGGTCAAATATTTGCATTTTCTATCACTTCTTTTAACTTCACAAGTTTATTTTTAAGTTGAAGTTAAGATAAAAGATGACATGGCAGTTTCTCCTTATCCAAGCTCTGTTTTATTTTCTAATATGGCCAAACTGTTGATTTTGAATGTGCCTTTGCAACACTATAAATCCATGTGGCCTGGCTAAATATCAAACCCTAAACAGCTTAACACCAAACTGTTACCAAGTATTTTTGGTTTTGTTTCTACTGCAAATATCTCAGTACACTTGAAATAAGACAAAACTAACATTCAAGTAGCTTTTCCAGGAGAAAAAGTTAAACTTCTTAGGAGTTTGAGTAAATAATTCCTTAACATTGATGAAAAAGTACTTGTTCAATCAGCAGGTTATTTCACTTATGACGACATACCTCCAACAACGACCTGAATAAAACACAGGTGCACAATCAGGCGTATCAAGCAGAACAAACTGTTTATCTGCAGCAGAGGCTCATTAAGCCAACATAACCTTGTCCTTGTTTCTAAGACTAAACAGATAATGTTTTTATGGCTCTGTAACACCGCGTGAAACAGGAATGCTGCATTATAAGCACCGACTCAATCAAGCATCAGCCGCTTCGAAGTTTATCTGTTCAAATTTCCTGCAGGATCCACTGATTCCTGCAATAATTCGGCAGCTCTGAGCCTCTTGGCTCTCCTGAATGGGCCTCTCCTGCCTTTCAGTGGGAACACAACTAGTTGCTGAGTTGGCAAAGCAGTCACCTTCCTGGGTCAACTCAGGAGGATTGCTTTTATTAGGCTTACAGCAGTCAGATAACGAACCGTCATCTGTTGAACTTGCTTCACAGTCCAGTGGGACGATGGGTGTGTTTGATTCTGCAGCATATGTGGCTGGTACAGAGCTCAATATGGAAGGTCTCTATTGATTTCTGTCCTTCGAATTACATCCAGAGAAGTGCTTACACTTCTTGTTGAAGAATTACCTTTGACTGATTTGGTATCCATGTTGTACCTGCTTGTTGTTCTGCTGTAACATTATCAGAACCACAGGCAATGTGAGTTAGATAATAATCAGAGTCATGTATGTTCAAGGTTTCCCCCAGAAAACTTGCTAAGCCCGGTGATAGTGTGCTAGGGCAGTCATTCATCCAGCAGTTTGTCGTGTTTTTGAGTTAAATTTTTTTTTTAAGTTTTCAAGGAAATTTGAAAATATCACTTGATAATTATGTGTTATTGAAAGATTGGAAGATTAATACCAACTATAAAGCCTTAGAAATGCAAACATTTTAAAAAGATTAGAAAACACAAACAACACCACAGCAACACATTCAGATTTATTCCAGACTTTGACTTTGCTGACTTTCCACAGCTCAGAGTGATGCTAGCCTTGTTTGTTTGTACTGATGTACTTCGGGTTATTATCCTCCTGCAATAATAAACGTAAGGTCAAAAACTGATGGCAGGACATTCCCCTAAACCTTCACACCCGGAATTTAATTTAGGAGACAAATAAAAAGCTAGAAAACTACTCTAAATGTGCTCAGGCTTGCAGCATGATTTAGTAGGGAATTAAGTCTCGTCTAGAAGGATAATGGCAAAAAGGCAAGTTGTAGAATTCAGCTCAATGTAGCAATTAGAGCAAGCCTGGATAAGCTGCTAAATGCTGAAATCTGATTCCTGTGCAGAAGTGCAGGAACAAGGCGGCCATTATTTTCTGAAAAGATTCTATATGAACAAGAGGTTGGGAAGCCCTGCTTTGGGTGTTGTTCTGGGTTTTCTGTGACTTCCTGGTTGAGTCGTAGATGAGCCCTCAGTGATTTTGGTACCTTAAGGAAGCGTTAGCGCCCCCTCCACCTGTTCTCCCTGTTTGTAGATACTACCTCTCACGGAAACCCCAAAGTCTTTGAAAGAACTTTGCAGACCCAATTCCAGACTGAGAGATATCATCCGGTTTGTTTTTCATCGTCAGTTAAGAGAATGGTAAAGATGTGGAAATAATCAGGGAGTAGCTTTTGAAATGGAACTTAATTTTGTTTTTTTTTGTTTTTTTATGTTTAATTACAATTAAATTATGATTCACTGAGAGGAGCAATCCATCTTCAAAATTTAAATCATCATTTGAAAAGTGCATTTTAGTTTTTTTCAGGTTATCTTTGATGCAAAATTTAGCTCAAAGATCTGAAACATTTAAATGTGATACAAAAATATAAGTAATTTGTAACAGCGCTGCATGAATCAAATTAATTCTCCATATATTGAAATTTGTCTTACACAGTATTCACACTTATTTTCATTGTGCATGCTGTGCTTTTATAAACCAGCCTGATTAGACTGAAATAACTCCGTCTAAAAGACATTATTTATTGCATTAACATTTCCTCAAATTAAACTAGGAAAATTACTTTAAATTGTCATTTGCTAAAAGTGGGAGCAAAACAAAAAAGTCCTGCAGTGTTTGTTTCATTTCATGCTCAACTTTATAACCAATCCTAAAAATTTAAGAAATGACAAAAGTGGTGCGATGAGAGGAAACAATCAGAACATGACCCAGAATTTGAACACAAAAGTCAAGGCATGTGCCGTTTTAAAATGCATGCATGCATGCATGCGCTCAGGCAATGGATAACAAACGCAAACAAACCCTAAGCACGCTGCAGCGCGTCACTGTGGGTGCGCCGTTTAAACATTTCAACGACAAGTGCAAATATATGAGTGGCATGTGCGCGGCGACGTCCCTCGCGACGGCCATGCTCCGCTCCGCCGTCACAGACATAATCCACCAAAGTGACGCCTCGGACGTAGGCTGAGCGTTCCGGCCCCGCTCCAGGAACAAAGCCGCATTCCGGCCGCTGAAACCTGAATAAGGGTCGTTTAAATGCCAAGCCATTCTCCTGCAGCTGACAACCACCACCTCTGCGGGGCCGGTGCGTGTGTTATTTATGCAAACAAAAGCCTCAACTGTTGGTATTCAGCAGGTGTGTTGTTGGAGGTGTGAAGGTTTAGAAAACCTGTCAGCGATATTCTGTTGATTGTCGCTACAAAGGAGGTCTGAACTCTGACCCAGCTGGCCTGACTTCCCGTTGAAAAAAGTTGTTGCCTTAGGCAGACATAAACCAGTTTGGTTTATGTAGGAGTTAATGGGATAAACCTATTAACTCTGCACATTTTTAACTAATTATTTTCCCTTTCTTTATTCTCGTACGCATTACACGCATTGACAACAAGTGCTATTTGAATAAACGATCCCTGTGATGTTAAATGCTGCCGAGATGTTTGGGCGTGTGTGAGTAAAAGTGCAGCTTTTGCCATATCATTGCATCGCTCTGCTGACAAGGCAGCTGTCTAAATGGTCTGATAGAAGCGCTGTTTACATCTTAGATAGTGGCGCTCGAGGAACCAGTTTTTATCATTAGACCAAACAAGAAGACTCAAACAGAGCTGAAGGAATGTTTTATCAGCTTTAAAGATGTGACTGAGAATCACACACTCCAAGAATCAACAACTAACTTAAAACCAGAGGCAGGTTTAGACATCGAGCCCAAGGAATTACCAAGCAAACACATGAGAAATTTAATTTATGAAATTTATCTGCTCTGTTGTGAGCTGTAGTAGCCAATGCTAATTTGTGGTGAGGTCATGCTTACCCTGCCATACTTTGTCTTTGCTGCTCATAAACAAACTTTAGCTTAGCTACTGCAACCTACTGAAATGGAGGATACCAATTAGTGTTACCATAGTGCAAAATGATGGAACTGCGCCCTTTTTTAAAAATCAATCTGTGGATACCGAATCGTCAATAGACTGCAGTCAAATGTCGTAATATTTTTTTTATTTTATGTATCTCTTTTACCTATATATCTTATTACAAAGATATATTTATAGCAAAAACAAAGTACATTTTCTGTTAAGCCACAATACATGTTTAAAAATAGAGGCAATGCCAAAATGGAAAAATCCCCAACAACAAAAAAAAAAACTAAAAGCATTTTTAAACATATGTACAAAACACATGAAACCTTAGAAATACATGCCGTACACTCTTTTTTTTAAACCAGTACTTTATGAAGCCCGTAATGCCGAAACCAAGTAGTTTAAACCTCTGAGGTTAAAACATTTATTAGCATTAGTTCAACAACAAACATCCCCAGAAACTGCAAATACAGGGCTATAGATCAAGAGTCCCAAGATTTTTTTTTTTTTATAAAATGGCCAGAGAGATATTTTTTATATCAATTTACAAACAAGGACTAATTGTAGAAATAAGATTCAATAAGACTTTAAATACGTTAAAGTAAATATGTATATACACATTTAAAAAACAGGGCATGGAGGGAGTAGGAGGGCAACATGGCCAGTTTCGCCCAGGACTCCAGCTGCCTAGATCCACCTCTGGTTGAAATGCAACACAGCTGCTGTGTCAAAGAGTAAGGTAAATGTTTTAGGATTTTGCTAATGATTACATTACCCAGCTGTCGCTGCACTGCACGAATCGATCTTTAGTAAAACTATTCGTCAGAGAGCAGGTTCACAACATGCCCTTGTTAGCAGACAGTTTTTATGGCAGGTCAGGTGCCGTACAGGCTAACATTTAGCATATAAACAGAGCCGAAATGAACGCGGTATTTCAGACACACTGGATAATTGTTCCAGCTGAGTAGCCGTACATGCCCAGTCTCAGTGTTTACGTTATTACGGGCGACTGACTGTACGTGTACAGTATGACTCTTACCGCCGAAAAGTCTCTTAAAAACGAACCCTTGGACACGCGGCTTTTCGGTAAAAGGGACAGAAATGTCTTACTCACAGAACTCCGCGATGTAGAAAGAGACGACATAATTCTCCTCGCACCAGTCCAGCGTTGAGGTCGGCCGCCCCCAGTATCCTTGCCTGTCTATCGAGGGAGCCATGATGGAAGAGGAGGAAGCGGAGGGCACTAACGGGTTTGTAGTCCCATCACAGCGCGAGCTGCGCGCGAGCAATGCGCGAGCCCTCCTACTCGGGAGCTCGAGATGGTTTGGCAGGTAGAAACAGATAAATTGGACCACTACAACACATCAAAACATGCGTGTACAGTCAGGATATTTGCGAGAAAATTTTATTTTTTAATCATTTAGGTTTTTTTTTTTTTTTTTTTTTTTTTTTCCAACACGTACTAGTTGAAAACCGTAATGGTGAAAATCTAGGCATGAACACAAAAATGGAAACCACACCAAAAGTAACCAGTTAATAGCACAGTTTTACTTTAAAGTATTATTTCCACACTTGCAATATTTAGACGTGTGTAAGGCTAGTTTGAAACACACTCAACCGTTGCTGATTTGGTTTGGTGTTTCAAAGTTTATGCTGTTATAAAGCTTTTATGTAATAATGTAAAAACTGCAACATTACTAGACACTACTTTCTCTCAGATTAAAATAAAAATAGGGGAAAAGGACGTTGGAACAGCTGTGCCTGTATGTAGTTTAACCATAAAGTCGATAGGTGGCGATAAAGGCTAGGGAGTGTTTCGGAATGCACTGAAACATTAATATGCACAAAAATTAATAATAATTCCAAGGAGAAAAACATAACACCAATATTATTGTTATTATTTACTGCTTCCCATGTGTTATTAGGATAAACCTCACATTGGGAGATTGCTGACATACAATTACACATGAGTTGAAGCAATTACATGATAAAAAAAACACAGCTACATGTTTTCTCACATTCTTTATTTTAAAAGAAGGAAATGCCTCACATACTTTTTTCCCCTCAAACATGAAAGGCATTCTTTTAAAAATGAAGAATATTTAGGTGAATCAGCTGTTCCCAAGTGCATCAGGAAAGCATGAAAAAAATAACAACAGACTGCAACAGTGCAAAGAACAGAAACAAAAATATAGCTACCACTTTTGGAAAAAATATGACTTTGTTGCTTTCTTTTCTTTAAATCTCAAATCTTAGAATTTGCCAAAGACAAACACTGAAATGCTGCATCTTGAAAATAACCCATTCAGACATTAGAGTATAACAAATATCCCATAGTTGACCGCAATAATCCAAATAGCATTATCTTTATTTTTTAGTTCTCAGTCTACAATGTAAAATATGAAATAATTTATTGTCAATTGGAAAACTCAATTGTAAAAATGCCTAACACAATTCCCATATTCAGTGTTTTGGAATGGCTTTTATAACAGGGGAATACAATTATACAACATCAAAACACATCCAGAACATACAGATTCAGTTATAACTCGTCTCTCATTTTTTCTCCTTTGGGCCTGACCATCCGGCCGATGAACAGGAGCGAGTTTGTTTTCTTGTCCTTGATGAAGAAAACGAATGGGTGGTCAGCATAAAACAGCTTTGGGGTTTTGAGTTTCTCTGTGCCAAAGATGCTGGTATCAATTTCATTTCCATGAGTGTCCCATTCCAAGGCCGCAGCATGGAGTACGCCGGACAGATAGAGGTCCTTTTTCCCAGAGACGTTGGACAGATCAGCTTTGGATTTGTCCACAGCCTCGGTGAGGCCCAGATCCTGAAGGTGCTTCTAAAAAATAAAGAGCAGAAAGATTCAATGTGATGAAACTGTAAGGGTGAGAATCTCAGAGTGATGAATTTTCTCCAAATCAAGTCTCATGAAGTGTGGCGTGTTTTACCTGCAGGTTGTGACTAACTTCCATGCTGACTTTAGGCAGAGAAACAGCCACTGCTGTCTGCTTCATTTTTCCCATCCATGTGTCCAGTTGCTTTTTACTAAGCATCTTCTCTAGTCTGTCCAGAGGCTCCATATGGTAGGGCATGATGAACACCACTGTGGACTTCTTATGAGCCAAAGGCAAGCTCAGAAGATACAGTTTATTGGTTGTGTCATCATAGAAGTCAAATAGACCTAAAAAAAAGAAAGAAAAAAAAACAGCGGCACATATAAAGGTCCCACAACTGTTCTTACACTGAGGAACCTCTTAAAGGGGCATTATTTCGTGTTTTCCAGGCACATAGTGTCATTTTTATAGACCAGTCAATAACTATGTTAACTTAAGTTGTTATAAAAATGTTATATATATCAAATATGACATAAAGATGTTTGACTTCAAATTGGGTCTCTTTCTCTTTAAGACCCCTGCTCTTTCTGACACTCCACCTCCAGGAAGTCATCACAACATTACTCCTCTATCAACATTTACTGTACAAATTAGCAATTTTTTGAATAAATGAGTATAACTTTGACCGCTAGATGGCGTCAAAGCGTTTCCAATACTTTTTTTTTTTTGCCAGTTTGGGCTGAAAATGCAACAAACATTTTATAGGAGTTAATGAAATGTACAAAAACACACAAAACACTATCCCTTTAAGTAAAATAGTTTTGTGTCATATCTGTAATTTGTGAATGAACCTAAGCAGTTAGTTATCAGAAATTCTGTTTCCACAGTTTTTGTTGTGTGAACAGCACAAAAGTTCCTTATGTCGATTTTTTTCCTGCCAGAAAAAACAAAAACAAAAAAAAAAAAACAGAGATTCTTTCACCCACCTGTGCGGTGCATCATCTGCAATGCCACTGTGTAGCTTCTGGACACCAGGAACCCTCGGTTGTCCACCATTGTGGGGTGGAACTGCTCATCCCAGTGAGCTGTGAGGAAAGGCCAGGCTTATTTAGAGTTCCTTCAGATGAAACAGTTCAATTCCACACAGAGATACACACTTACGTTTGAAAAACATAGCATTGATGATCATTGCTCCATCAGTGTTTTCCACGTCTTTGGTGACCTCGGGCAGCTTGCCGTCGGTGGACTTGGCCGCCCACTTGTTGATGGAGTTAATGGCACTCTTTTTATCTCTGAAGTTGATCTTGGAATGATCACATTTGTAATGCTTTTTGCTGCTCTTCACGAAATCCTCTGCAAAGGTGACGGAGCTCGGTCCGTAGAGGCGGTTGCTAATCTTCCAGGTGACATTGCGCTCTTTTGGGTCGCTCACCTCGGTGAGGAGCTCCGCCAAACCAGAGTGCAGCTGCTCATCCTGAACCTTGGCTGCGTTCAGGATGGTCTTCACTTGGGAAGCCGTGGAACCCTTTCCCCCGAGAGCCACCAGACCCAGGGAGGAGGCCACTACCACGGGGGAGATGAGGATGTTCTCTGCTCCTTTTTCCTTCGCCACATTCTGGTAGAGGCTGATAGCCAGATTGGCGCTGTTGTCAGCCAGTATGGTGGCATGGTTGCTAAGGACTTTATCTGCTGTTGTAGCCGTGGCAGCTGAGATCGCCGGGGCCAGAAGGGCCAGGGACACCAGGAATGTTAGCCACATTGTTACAAAACCTGGAAAGAACATGAAGTCAGTTGTTTGTTTTTTTTTATTATTATTGTGTGTCAAACTTCTACATACAGAAGAACAAACTCCCACATTTGACCAAACTGCTGTAATACACTTATAAAGACCATCCCCTTGTACTATCTGGTTTGGTACAGAGGGTCTGGGCTCTTGGACTCTGACGAGGTTTTAAATGTTATCCAATAACTAATGTTTGCCTGTGACACATTTAATGCAGCGGTTCCATGCTATGAAGCTTACCAGAAATCGCCTGCACTGTAAACAACCATCCTCCAACCAGGTGTTGAGCCGAAACAGACCCAGGTCTGTTTAGTGTTTATTCAATATTTGGTATACTTGAACGGCTTTGTTCACTTCCTCAACTGCCATTTCTTAAACGATCGGCAGACGACTATTCTAAAACATTGCAGAAAATCTACGTCATTCCTCATAACTTCTCAAACTACTTAAAAAAACTATGTGTTTGTATTTGTATTTGTGTTTGTATAATTTGGACTGACAAAATTGACAAAAATACACCACAAACACAAATATTCACCTTTCTTTTTTGTCAAAATTCATCAAAATTCTTTTGGAAGTCAGACCTACATATAGAAAACTTCCCAGAAAAGACGTGAAATTGTTGTGCAGCCACGTAGACAGTTTTGGATCTATCTGAACCAAAACCCTGGTCTACGTGATCTGAGATGCTCATAACTGGGCTCTGCACTAGATTTCAGGTCTCAAATGTCATCTTCCAGCGGAATGAATGTGGTTGAATCTGATTGGCTCCGTGCTGTGTGGGAAAAGAGGCCGCGTGCTGCCACACGTGCTGCAAAACTTTTGCTCTGGTCCCCTTTCAGAAAGCGTCCAATAGCCTGAAGGAGAGCATAGATCTGCTACGTGACAACAGGCTGCTTGCTTTCTACACGCTGGTTTAAGCCTTGAAACCAAAATAAAAAGATGAAGCGATGTCTGGCTTCACCTGGATAAGTTTTTGTTTTGGCGAGGCAACATTTTTCTAACCAACTGTTGTTGGCAGCTTTTGTGAGATCTAAAAGCAATCCTGCACACGACAATTTAAGATTAAACTCTCTTGCTTTAAATAGCAAATGAATCAGTGATGCATTATCTTAGACTAGCACAAGATCTCCATATCAGAGGTAAAGTTGGACCACGACTGTCTCTGTAGAACTATCAGTTCATCTTCCTGGGCTTAAAAATAGTTTGAATGGATAACAAGGCTCCAGACAGGTTAGAAGTAAGCATTATTGTGTCTATAGACAGAAAACCACTGAAGAAGAAGAAACATCAGATCCAAAGCTGCAGCCATCTCACATGACTACACCCACCCGCTCATTCATTCTGACCTACAGACGTCAACATGCACTCTCATCAACAGGTTTCAAAAACCATCTGTGCATGTGCAACAGAAACTTTAACACCAGAGCACAGGCAGACAGACAGACTAAAATGTCTGGACATTTGTTCTCCAAGACTCCCTCCCTCCTCCATACTCCCAGTGTTTACCTTATTTGGCCTTTGGAATAATTCAGCAAGTTTGCTGTCTAGTTGGGTTCACATAGGTCCACAAGCTCCGGCCTTCTGAGCATGAAGTCAGAGTATCTCACGGAAGAGAAGAAAAGTTGGAGAAAAGGAGTTCCTGTGCTGGGAGAGAACAAAAATCTCTGCCCTAGGCTCCTGTTTCTAGGCCGTCCCACCCAGAAAGAGCAGTGGGAGAACCAAACACCCCGCGCCCCCAGGTCCTAAAGCCTGGATCTGAAGTTCGGAGCTACGGCGTGGAAATCAAAATATGTTCTTCAGTTGATACATTTAGAAAAGTAGCTTTTAAAGTTGGTGAAAAATGTTCTACACTGACACAACTTTAGCTTTATTTAATCATATTTGGTGCAGCCTCATAGGACGCCTTGCAACAGTGTTCATGCTTTTGAATCTTTGTCACATTACTAGATATTATTATTAGTAAAGAATAAAACAAAACATCTCTCATTGACCTTCACAATTTGGTACAATTTCATGTCACCCCAAAATCCCCCCAAAATTACATTGATGTTTGTGATTGTAAAATTACAGTTTCACATTCAAGGGACAATAATACCTCTGTAAGACACTTTTCTCTAGTTTTAACCTTATTTTCCTTCCCCTCCTCTTCCTGTAGCTGCGTATTTGTGTCGTCATCTGGGACTAAGGAAGTCGTAGGACGTCTTTAAATATGAATCAAAGGCTGATGTTGACTTTAACGCCCTTGTGAGTCTGTGCTAAACTAAAACTATTAACTGTCAAATTATTAAAAGATTATTTATCTTCACACCCTATAATTTGGAGGGCGTAGTAGTCAAGTTAGCATTTTGTACAACTGTTCTTAGCCACGTAGAAGTCTCTGTGTTTTCTCCCAACTAAAGGATTTACCAGCATCCTTATTGTCTGAAACTGGAGCCTGAGTTAAATGTAAAGGAATCCCGCCTCCGATGTCACATCCTCCTGAGGGCTGCACATTGTTTGGACGAGGATTGTACTGCAGGAAGTAGCCGAAGCAGCGGATGTATATCCGGCACAAAGCTGCCAATACATTTAGTCACTACGAGCTCTGGAGCCATTTTTGTTCACTTTGGCTTGGATGCGAAAACCAGACATACTTGATGTGCATGAGAGATTTAGGTGAAGTTCAAAAAAGTCAATTTGACATAATACTGCCCCTATCAGTAATTCTGTTGGACGCAGACAATGTTCGTTAAATGATGATTAAATGATGCCATTATAACTTGCCAACCAGTTAAGCTATTTGACAAGAATGGTAATGTTGTTGCCAGTTAGTTATTCTAAAAATAAACCCAATCCTCTTTCTTTTCTGTGCAGACGTTGTGCTCACTGTTGCTTGATAAAGAAATCAAATCTTTGTTGACACAACAGAAAGAGCAAAGGCAGGGAGCATTAGACCAGAGCAGCGGGGATGATGATGATGATGATGATGATGATGATGATGATGATGATGATGCAGGGTCTTCTCCATTACAACTTCACGCTCATTCATGCTTAATATACTTTTGTCAGTAATCAGTAGATAATCTGAGACGTCACACAGCGTCTTCATTCAGAGGCTTCTTCATCTTCATCAGTTTTCAAGACTGACTTCCTGCCCCATCCACAACAACCCACTGAAGATACTTAGATGATATTAAGTCACAACACCATTTATTTTTGCCTTTGGGACAAATAAAGTATCTTTGAATTGAACTGCACATCCCTCACAGTGTACAAAGCACAGAACAAAGGAAGACACAGACAACTCATTTCAAGCCAACTCGGTTTATTTATGTAACGAAACCAGCTGATTGCATGAATTCTTCGACGCAATCCCCCATCGTGAGCAAGCGCTGGGCGACAGTGGGGAGGAAAAACTCCCTGTGAACAGGAAGAAACCTCCAGCAGAACCAGGCTCAGGACGGGCGGCCATCTGCCTCGACCGGCTGTGGATTGGAGGTCAATAGTAGCCACAGCTGCCCAGGGGCAGTCTGACCGAGACAAGACTACCACGCACCGGCCCCACTGGGACCTCTGACCACCAGCAGGCAAGGTGGACGAAGTGTCAACGACAGAGGAGGACAACCCACCGCTAGAGGGCTGAACTCCCTCCATCATCACCATCAACAGATAGATAGATGTAGATAGATGGAGGGAGGGAGAGATGGAGGGAGGGAGTGAGGAGGAGACAGAGAGAGAGATGGAGGGAAAAG
>NW_006800756.1:53297-56781 GCF_000485575.1 Poecilia formosa | reverse complement strand
ATATGCAGGTAGGTAGATAACAGGTGGGTAGATATGCAGGTAGGTAGATAACAGGTGGGTAGATATGCAGGTAGGTAGATAACAGGTGGGTAGATATGCAGGTAGGTAGATAACAGGTGGGTACAGGCTGGTAGGTTTCACCTTGATTGAAGTCGTGTAGACATGCTTACCTCCATACTTACCTCATACTTACCTATCCATAACTCTGGGAGTGGATCTGGTTTTGGTTGGGCCTTAAAACACAGACACACAGTTAGTGAGAAATCATAAACTCCAGAGAAAACTGAGGTGTGAGTTCAGTGATATTCGCTGAATGCAGTCTCCTACTCTGTGATGCTAATGCTAATTTATGGTGGGAGACAGCCCCTCAGAGTCTTCATCAGCTCTATTGGATCCGTTGTCATCTCTTTGCAGTATCCACTGGAGGCCTGTGAATGAGAGGAGAGATATGCATGACTTGACTTATGTTTGTATAGTGAGAATAAAAATATGTAATGTTGACAACATACCATGTCTGCTGCAATAGGGGAAGCAGGAGACTCTTCAGGTGTGAAGCTCATAGCATAAATCGGGTAAGCCAGAACTGATTAATGAGCAGAGACAAAGCAGAAGACAGCCAGGTCAATGAAGTTTACTTCAAAACACAGAATCTCAAAATGTTTGTTAAATAAGGAGGTTACCAAAAACCACAAGGCACGTGATGAAGAACAAGCTAATGTTCTCCTTGTATTTCCTTTTGGGGAACAGCTTACTGCCGATGGTCATCCAACTGGTTTTGGAGTGTGGTTCTTCTTCTTCTCTTATCATCCCTGCTTCAGTGTTCATGTTCAAGTCTTTGTGAGGGATGGGTTCTGTGTCTGACTCTATGTCCAAGTCTGCGCATAGGATGGTTTCTGTGTCTGAGTCTGTGTCTAACACTGTGTATGTGACGGTTTCTGCGTCTGAGTCCGTGCCTACGTTTGTGGATGTGATGTTGTCTATCTCCAAGTCAAAGTCCGTGTACGGGATGGTGTCTGCGTTGGTCTCCAAGTCAAACTCAGAGCAAATGATGGTTTCTGAGTCCGAGTCCGTGTCTAAGACCAAGTTCATGTCTATGTGAGGAACAATTTCGATTTCTGTTTTCGGGTCGGCACTTTTACATTTCCTTCGCTTTCTGAAGATTCTGCATGAGTCAAGAGAATAAAAACAAGAATAGTTACTTTGAAGACAGCAGAGGACAGCGATAGAAATATATGTAACGGTGGACGCATTGCTCATCCAGCTTACTTGCATGAAGTCTCTCTGTAGGAGATGGTTGGCAGTCCGTCTAGGTTGTAGTAACCCAGTGACTGTAGTCGAGTGCTTCTTCTCATCATGACTGTAAACAGGAAGCGAGACATGGAGAGAAGATCAGTGATTCGCTTAGACAGAGCACGTTTCTCCACCATATTACTGGACTCTAGCATTGCGCTGCTATTGGTGGCAGCATGTTGCTCTGATACTATTTCTGATTTTATCAATGTTGTAGACTTTTGTTTATAGACACGTTTTGTTTTTTTTTTGTTTGTTTTTTTGCTTTTGGATAAATGGAGATAGCAGAGAAGGTGGATCAGCAATATTTGTCAGTAACAGATTATGTCATCCAGGATATGCTTGTGTGAAATATTGCCACAGGTGTCCAGATATTGAGCTGTCAGTTGTTGCTTTTAATAACTCTGTTGCTGCTATGACAGTCATGAGACTGTCATAGCAGCAACAGTCCCTTCAGTACCTCTTCAGATTTGTTGGAAGACTGACTGCTACGAGAGATCATCATCCACAGCAACTCTTTGAAGATACTTGGATGATATGAGTTACAACAACGTTTAAGATGAACAAAAACTGTTCATAAAACTTTTTGAGAAACCCAGACCACCTTTTAATATGACTTCCTTACAAAAAACAAAAACATTAACTCTCAAGAGTTTGGAGAGTTAATGGAGATTCATTTGAATCTCCATGAAAGAGATTATACTAACTGGACAAACAAATCATGTTTGTTTATCCACATCTTTGTTTGTGGACAAACAAATCATGTTTGTTTGTAAACATCTTTGTTTGTGGACAAACAAATCATGTTTGTTTGTCCACAAATAAACACCATCTCTGTTTGTGGACAAACAAAGATGTTGTTTGATGATGTTTGATGAGTCATTTGATGATGTCCACAAACAGAGATGGTGTTTGTTTGTGGACAAACAAAGATGATGGACAAACAAACACCATGTTTGTTTGTCTACATAATGAGCAAACAAACATGGCGTGGGGTTCCTCAAGCGTCGATTTTTGGACCACTTTCATAGAATATTGACATGCTCCTCCTTGCTTGGCTTTTTAGAGTATTACATCTCTTACTTCACCTGTGAAGAATAAACACTACATCATTTTGGTGTTTATTCACCAAAATGAATAAAAACCAAAATGTGTTTATTTATTTTGGTGAATAAACACCAAAATTAATGTTTTGGTGTTTGGAGATTTTTTTTACAATCTACAAACAGGATTTTTGCTTGTAAAAAAAGTAAAAAGAAAACTATGTATACATTTTTATTGTTGATATCTTTTACACCACTTTGTACGAGATGTTCATAGTTTATTATCTGATACCTACTTTTTAAAGGTTAAAACCATAAAAGTAATATTATTTAGAGTTAGTTAGTTAGTTAGTTAGTTAGTTAGTTAGTTAGTTAGTTAGTTAGTTAGTTAGTTAGTTAGAGTGTGACTTCAGGAGGAAAAACAGAATTAGAAAAAATATTGTTTTTTTTCTGTTTTTACTAATTGTACTTTTTGTTTTGTTATCCAATTATTCTATATTTTTCTGCATATGTCCTATTCAGTATCTTAATAATAATAATTCTGCACTATTTCAGACCACACGTTACTTACTTGGTTTTCAGGAAAAAAAAAAAATCTTGACAGAAACTGCAGAGCAAATCTAAGCTTGTCCAACTTCTTAAAAGGATCGAGTCCTTCTGAAGGAACTGTGTTCCAAAGCAAAGAGACTCGCCTGTTACGTTTCGTTCTCAGTCGCGTCACGTTAAATTCAGATCCGACCCAAAGTTCCGCGCTCACGTGCGAGCAAACGCGACCGAGATATACCAGCTGGACATCATGGTATTTTATTTATTTATTTATTTATTTATTTATTTATTTATTTATTTATTTATTTATTTATTTTGCCGTAAGAATTCATTCCCTGTTCAACGAATCCGTCTTTAAACTCTTAAAGTAATTTGTACCTACTTAGCAGAGAAAAGAAGCGAAGTTAGCTTCAGATTTTAAGCTTTCCGATTCGACAGTTTGATAAAGAATTGCCTTTCATTTATTTATAACAACAATAACATAATAATAGCTTGTTATTATTATTACTAAAAATACATGTGATGATGAGAAACTGATATCAAATCTATTGTTGTTTATTTATTTATTTATTTATTTATTTATTTATTTATTTATTTATTTATTT
>NW_006800756.1:18285-53287 GCF_000485575.1 Poecilia formosa | reverse complement strand
AAGAACAGATGGTCTATCTGAATTTTATGTATAATTGCAAATTATAAAAAAAAAATAATAATAAAAATGACTCGAAATGACTTGAAATTAAAGGTTCCTGACTTGAGACTTGACTCGACTTTTGCCTGTCTTGACTTGAGACTTGACTCGACTTTTGCCTGTCTTGACTTGAGACTTGACTTGACTTGAGGACAGAGACTTGAGACTTACTTGAGACTTGCAACACAGTGACTTGGTCACACCTCTGCTAAAAATACATGTGATGATGAGAAACTGATATCAAATCTATTGTTATTTATTTATTTATTTATATATTTATTTATTTATTAAAGGATGACTGTAGTATTCTGTAATTTAAACCAACTATCCACTCCTTAAAGCCACTGTTTAAACATTTTAGGGTATACCTATTTTATTTTAGGTGTTACAAAAAAAGGGCTAAATGAATAATCATTATTCGAGTTACAGAGAAACGTAAACCCACCATTCTCGTTATTAATCGCTTAAAGTAAAATAATATCTATTTCTAATATGTAATACACCATAGGGGTTTTGGAAAATACTCTTTCTTCAAGTGTTTTTAACTACTTCAACGTTGTCCCACCACTCACTAAATAAAGCAGTAACGCTGGCTCTAACTGTAGTTACTTCAAGCGGACACTAGAGGTCAGCAAATACCTGTGATAAAATAAGAAGAAACGCAACTAAAAAAAAATAAAAAGGAAAAAAAGAACTTCAGGATGAAGTTCCCCTAATTAATAACGTTGTGTTGGCTACTGTGAGATCAATATTAAATGTTGAAGTTGAAAACACAAAGCTCCTTTTCCCCTGCTGGAAAACTCCTAGTTGGAAGACCTTCACTGCCAATTGTTTGGGATTAAAGGGATCTGCCGTAATTATCCCAAACCAACAGTTAATCTGCTACTGCTGAGCTGGGAATAGATAGCTTACAGGATGTTACTCATCTGCTCCAACTCTTTGCCTGTGCTCCACCTTATGACACTGAGATGGTTCTCTTCTATCGAGGTGGAGAGGGGAAGGTGGAGGATCGGTGTGTTCTTGACTAAACATATGGAAAGTTTCACTGCATTCTTATAACCCATAGGTCATAGGAATAAAGGAAATGTGACGGTAAGGTTGTCATGTAATTTAGAGGGCAACATGTAGAAAAAGATTTGCAAATGTTTAAACTTCACAACCCAGTTGTTTTGAAGATGTAAAATAAGGAGCATATTGAGATCTGAGATTTTTCTGTTGCTCAGATCTGTTGCATTAACAGGCAAACTGATGATCCAGTCTGTGAGTTATTCACTTCTCTCCCAGTCAGTGGAGGTCCAATGGCTGCTGGATGAGCGCCTCCTATTTAAATATTTCAGAGTTTTGTTTTTGTTTTTTTGTTTGTTTGTTTGTTTGTTTTTTGGTGGAGGGGATTGCTGAAATGTCTTTTCTATCTGCAACGACCTTACTACGCCGTCGTAGTAAGCTGCTTCTGCTTCTTCTTTTTCCAGAGTAATTCGTAACTCCGCCCACATCATGTCACACGGATTATCCACTGCAGCGCAGTGAGGCGCGCTCAGGTAGAGGAACCTCCTCGGGAACGTGCTTTCTGGAGGCTGCGGCGTCGCGCAGCAACAGGTTCTGGACGGTCCGGTGTGGTGAAGGCTGCTGTGGGCCGCTGGTTCGCGGGAGAAGGCTGCTCAGTCATTTTCCTTCCCTGTCTGAAGCTTTTATCTGCGAAGAGATGTGAAGGTCCGTGGAAATAAATAGGGAGTTTATAAGTGTTCAACTCTGAGAAGGCGAAGAAGAAGAAGTCTGCAGAGAAGACAAGGTGAGTGTTTGTTCGCTCTTTATTGGATTATCTTCATATAATCTCTCTCTTGGCCCGTAGCGGGATTATTGTGGGTTTATGT
This sequence comes from Poecilia formosa, assembly GCF_000485575.1. Classification (NCBI taxonomy): domain Eukaryota; kingdom Metazoa; phylum Chordata; class Actinopteri; order Cyprinodontiformes; family Poeciliidae; genus Poecilia; species Poecilia formosa. The sequence goes on along the minus strand of NW_006800756.1, from coordinate 51,377 downwards.
CGATTTGTAATAGTTATGATGGGATGTAAAACGTACATTCAGACAGTTTCACTCTCAAAAAATTACTTTTAATATACGTTGTGAAAAAATAATTGATGAAATTTATGAATCAGTTAATTGTTATTGTTGACATAAATAATTCAGTCAAACGTTATATTTGCGCTACAGATTGATTTAAAAAAAAAGCTACCACACACACACACACACACACACACATACACACACACAATTTATTAAACTGATTGAACTGCAAGTAAAAGCTTCATCAAATAAAATCCGGAATTAACAGAAAAGTAAATATGAAGGTAAATGCATAAACAAGAAAAGACGAATAAAGTATATTCTTTAATCGTATTCTGATTCATAAATAAACTAAGAAACGTTTAAAGAAAGAAATAAGTAAATAAAGTCAAATGAAAACCACAGCAGATAAATGTTCAATAATTAAAAAAAAGAAGAAAAGTTTACTTTTAAAATGTTCAGTAAATACCTACCTCCTGCAAAACCTTGTTTATGAGACTAATATGGTTTAAATGTCACTAAATGGAGCTGTGGGATGAACCAGTACATCGCTGGTCTATGATTCTTGTAAACAATGCACAATTACACATGCACATTTTGTCCAATTCTTACACGTTTTTGGGAGGGCATACTGTACTTAACTGTATTCTTAATAGTGTTTATATATATATTTTGTGTGTATACCGAGTTCCAGTCACTTTGCTACTGGTCCACCTGATTATAACGTCCTACTCTGTCCCATGCCAGCTGCCTCTTGTGGAAACGTGTGTCTGCTCACTGCTGAGGATTTTCCAGTCTTGTGTTGTGGTTGTTTAGCAACAACAGATCTATGAACTTAAATCAACACAGCAAATACTTTCTTTCTTTTCTTTTTTTTAAAAAGCAAACTTTATTGGAAGACATATCAACACCTCTCATACGTGGCAGCATGACTCAAACCGTGCTGTTGCCCCAGTCGCTCACTGTCCTGGCAGAGAGCTCTGCTTCACCTCAACCTGAGCTCTTCTCGTGTCCTGCTCGGCTCGGCAGCTGCTAATCTCGTTGCCTTTGTTTCCTGCTTGAAAACCTCCCACGGTTTCCTCTGAGTGGGCAGCGAGGGTTTTGTCGCCGATGGAAAGCGCTTTCAGGCCAGGTTCAGTGGAAGATTAAAGGCGTTATCGGCGTTAAGTGTTTGTGACAGAGTGGAAACAGACAACGGAGACGACAATGGACAAACGCGATAAAAAGGCTTTGTGGAAGCTGAGTGGCTGAGATTAGGGATTATTGTATTGTTTGAGTCGAGACTCTGTTCAAGCCCTGATGATGAGAAAGTAATGGGGGGGGGGAAATTAGATTTTTTTAAGAGGGATTTTAACTAAAGCCAATGAAGGCTTAGTAAAAAGGCAACTATTCTACAAAAGCACAATTGAACATCAGTGTTTTATTGTCTCTGTATGCAATAAACCAATACAAGATAGTGCGTGATTGTAAAAAAGAAACAGAAAAAAGCTTTTTTGTTGTTTTTTATGGAGATGTGTGGTATTTATTTGTACCCTTCACTATGACACCCCTAAGTAAAATCCAAGGCTACTAATAGAAAGTATCTGAGGAGTGTCTCTGGTAGGGGGCGGCAATGTGTCTGAAAAACGCAACATGTTATCATATCAATAATTATTGATTTGTTTTTTTTGTTTTAAATATCTGAAATATTGCCAAACTGCTGACATGACCTGTTCCTGTTTCCTCTCAAGCTGTTGGACTCATTTTCTGTTTTCATTCCACGCTGTTGCTTTTTATTTGACACGGTTTTTTCTGAACTCTAGTTTGGACATTCCAAACCTTATTCATATTGCAAAGTGAATATGTTGAACGCAGCAGTGGTTCGCTATGGCACTGTGTGTCAGAAATGAACATTTTCATTGTTGTCTTGTCGGATGAAGCCTGATCGCAACGTTTTTGCGACATTTAACTCTAATATTGTTTGGATTTTCTCATATTGTGTGCCTCTAATGTATAGTCAGACGACAGCTTGGGTGATACTGTTATCTCCCAAATCTTTTCGTTTGCTCCACACACTGCAGGTTTACGATCCCGAAAGAAGACAAGCGAGGCTTAGATCGTGAAGAGACCACAATGCATCTGGTCACCATTGTGATTTTCTTGGCTTTTTGACTGTACTTTTCTTTCTTTCTTTATTTTCTTTGTTTATGTTCCACACAAGTGGAAATCAAGCTGTCCACAGGCAGACAGAGGCAGATTTAGCTTGGCCGTCCGCCATGTTGTAATTTGCCCCGTTAAGAGATAAGGACAAAGGAGCAGCTGGTTTTGTCGAGGCTTGCTGACCAGGAAACCGACTCTTATCTGTGAAGGAAATTACTATTTGTTCCAAGAGCTCTTCCACAATATAGGTGAGGAAAATTTAGATTTCAGAGTGGATTAATGTCCTGCATGAAAAACCTTCTCCTCGTAGCTGATTTGGCTGTTGAAAAGAGACGAAGCCGGGTTCATATGTGCTCTGGATCAGCTGAATTGAGTTAACAGGCAGTAGTTTCCAAAGCGCACGAAAGAAAAGGAGCAAACCTTTTATAGGTGTGTTTAATATATGTGACTATACATCTGTCTGTCGTTTTGTGTTTAATCGTGTCTTTTTTTTCAGCCACACTTTTCAAGCATAATATCTGCATTTATGAGCATCAGAGAAATATTCCTTACTTGTTGAAAAAGAGTGATTTAGCTTTGTTGAATTATTTACTTAAAACTAATTCACGACACGCTTCACGGCAATCAGAACGAGCTCTAGTGCTGAATAACACTGAGATCACAGATAAAACTATGAATGTACATTTTGTCGACATTATTTAAGAAGCCAGTAGAAAGAATATCTGGTGTTTTGTGCCAGATACTGGGCAGATTGCTTTCTCCTTTTCACTACCAACCCACTGATTTCTCTGTTTTAAAAGCAAAATGTGGCAAATACACAGTACCCGATCTTTAAGTCTGACTCAAAGGTGGTTAAACAGAAACCAGATCATTATGGTAGACAAGAGTCACCTGTAAACGGTATGTTGATCTGCTCTTACAAGTGTTGTCACACCAAGCGAGGCTAAAGGCTGGCAACATATCGATGTTGTTGGGCCGAAAAAAACAAAGTGTACGTACCTCATGACATAACATCAGGCAGAGGAAAGTGTAATTAGCTGCCGAAGGACGAGGATGTTTTTCCCAGGTCTTCAGTAACTTCCTCATGCCTTCCTCTTCAGGATTCCCAGTCGTGTGTGGGATGTTAACGGACTGGAGGCGCGTTGAGGCTGAAGGAGCATGGTGAAGCACCAACCCTTACAGGTCTACGAGAAGCAGGTCCTTCTGTCTTTGGTCACCGGCATCTACGGTTGCCGCTGGAAACGCTACCAGCGTTCCCAAGACGAGAGCTCCAAGGTGAGAGAAGAACAAAGTGTGGAGACCAGAAAAGTGTTTTGGACACTTTTTTAAACTGTATGAAGGTGATTTATGGAAATAATTTAGGTAACACTTTATTTGAAGGGGGTTGAATAAGACTGACATGACACTGTCATAAACATGACATAACACCTGTCATGAACATGAATAAGCCTTCATGGATATTTATGACTGTTGTCATAAAGGGTCATTTGGTAAATTATGACACTTTTAATACAAAGTTGACATTATTCAAAATGTCTTTGTTATGACAACTTGACATTAACCAGTAAATCATTACTGTTTAAACTTTACCTTTAATAACATAAAGTTACCTAATTTTTAAAGTGCAATCAGTAATACTTTTATAACAAATTTATATTAGTAATGATTTCTTGGTTTATTTCAAGTTGTCATAACAACGACATAACAAAAATATTTTCACTTCAGAGACAAAATAAAATGACTTTAACGCTACTCAGTTTTTTAATCAAAAATAAATATTAGCTTACTTACATTATGTTTAGCTGTAAATAAACGTACCTGTAAGTACATTTTAAATGACACCTAATATAATTGATTGTAGTTAATAATTCAATATTTTATAGGCGTCTTCCTTCACCACAAGCAGATGTCGTTTGTTTGTAACCCGCGGTTGTGTCAAAGAATTTTGATGAATCCTGATACTTTTTTTAATGCACATTTGAAAAGATAAAATTTGAAATAACGTTCCCATTTTTTAAACAAAGGTTTTGACGCTCCTATGAGGTGTCTTTTTTTTAATTTTATTTTGCTTTTCTGAAAAACATTTAATTTGCAAAAAGGGGAGATTGCCAATAAGTTCAGACGTGGCGAACATCTGATGACGCTGATGATTAGCTTAGCCTGGTTGATTCGCTCCAAGCCACTTTCAATACCGATACAGATATCTGTATCGGTATTGATACCTGTATCGGGACTGAACACAATACAGAAAATCAGTGATGAATTGACTTAAAATGTTTCTTTGTTTTAAATGCAGACATACATTTACTGAATTCCAAATGTATTTATTTCACAAGCTTGGTGAAAAACAGCACAGCTTTAATTTGTTCAGTCAGTGCAATTAGGAGTTTAACAGTCAATGTAAAATAAATAATAATAAATTGAAACTGACAAAAACAACAGGTTGCCTACTTTGCTCAAACATGTAAAAATAAACTCCAATAAATTTTCTTTCAAATGGTTGATAAAGTACAATTAGTAATTTTAAATATAATGTAAAATAAATAAAGCATGACATCGCTCAGAGCACAAAGCATAGAACCAAACTCAATAGATCTGCCCTTTTAGACGGGGCACATTGTCATCAATACCCAATCTATGTTTTTTTTTTTTTTTTGGTTTTTTTTTCAATATTGCGACCGATACAGATATTGATATCAGATTACATCTCTTTTTGCTTTCTGTGTCTCCGTGTTTTGATCTAATTGCTCAGCTGTGGACATTTGGATTTAGAGGACTTTCCATTGTCATTTCCAACAGTCTGAAACAAAACCTTTAGGTCTCATTCTTTCTAAGTGGTGAATTCTTCCAGGCCTCCCAGATCAGGCCCCAGTAACTGCAGGAGCCGATCCTCCTCATAAAGGCTGCAGCAAATTTAGTGGAGCACTGAAATGAACCAGACATCCAGCTGTGCTGGTTTCCCGCTGCGCTGCCACACCCCCCGCTGCTGCGCGTCTCATTTTTATCACGAAGCGACAGCAAGCTCTGCCATAAATTAGCCCGTTTACTCAGTTTCAAAGCTGGTAAGTGTCGATGTGTAAACCAAGAAGAGGAAAGCCATCCGAGCACGCAGCTGACTCGCCACCATTTGTGTGATTTCCAAAGCTTTGTGTTTTTCTCCCTCAAACTCTGATCAAACTCTGGCAGTCAGAGTCCAGCATTCAGAAAGAGAAACAGTAGCTGTGTTTCCTTTCAATAAAAGTTGCTTAACGGAAGCACACAATAACTTTAGTGTTTCAATATAAAGTATAAAGAGGTGGTTTGGTTGACCTTTTTGAAATCAGTGCAATGGAAACATTTCTTTGGCTTTGTAACCAGATGTTACTACAGGCGGAAAAGGCAAATAAGTGGCATGAGGAGGAAGTCAGAATGAACAAACTTATTCTCATGATTTTTTTTTTTGCTTTTCTTGTTCAATGGAAACACTGGAGTTGTAAAATTGTTTTTTTTTCTCGACTTTAGCAGAATATCAACAAAGTAAATGGAAGCACAGCTAGCGTCTGCTTCCACTGCAGCGCAGAGCGACGGTATTAGAGGAGGAGACGAGGCAAGCAAAGCAGCAGTGCTGCGCACAAGAACAAGTGGTGGGTTACATGTGGTCACTTTGTCTCTGATCAGTGGAACGAGCCCCACGGGAGGCCGTGAGTTACTGCTCAGAGTGAAGAATTGTTCTTGCCATTTATCTTCACCAAGGTGATTTTCTCATCTTGTCTCGTTAGTCACAGCCTCGTTTGAACTCTGCTTCACCCCCTTCGCCTGAAACTGGAATTCTAACCTGACAGAGAAACTGTCTCTCCGAGAGCCACATGTGTCGATCGGCACAGAGCAAACACGAGTAACGTTTCAGGAAATAAACCAGTTCCAAGCTGGAAATCTTCCGGTGTCGTCTGTTGTGTGATTCGGGTTCGCAGCGCTGTTGTTTCTCGCTAATCTGATTTTCCAGATAGCGAATTGGTTATTGTAATGACCAAAGCCAGTGTTGGTTGAAGTGAATTTTCTATTTTCATCTTTGATAACAAATTTTCGTCATGGCATTTTCTGTCGCCTTTCGCTTCTGTCATTTCAGAGCCTTTTATAGTATAAGCTTCTGGAAAAGGGACAGTCCAGGCACGGTGTGCCGAAAAGTTAATCTGAGCTTTGCAGAATCCTTTGGGTTACCTATCATACTGGACGCCTCCCCCTCAGCTTGCATTAGCTTCTAATCCAGTTAACCGCTGAGGGGAAGAGTCCTTCAGAGTCGCAGAAGATCTCTGTACCTTTGCTGCACAAGTCAGGACATCACAGAGGCACACAAGCACACACAGGACAAACAACCGTGCATTCACACACACACTCATACATGAGGACACTTCAGAGCAGAGGTGGGTAGAGTGCCAAAACTATTGTGCTCTAGTAGGAGTAGCACTACTTCAACGTATTGTATCTCAAGTAAAAGTAGATGTCCAAGAAATGACTAAAATATGAGTAAGAAAAATAGGTTTAAAAAAAAAGGGGATTTAAATACTGAGCAGCTGAGCATAACATTTGATTTAATATTTTAAAATGACGCCATCAGACAAAAGAAAAGCTACGTGCAAAGTTTAAATAACATAATTATAAAATAACAAATTAAAGAGGAAGATATACTTTCTAAAAAAAAAAGTTATTTTTTTACATAACTAATACAATAAGTATATATGTATGCTAGAACAAGGTAAGTATAGTGTTTACTGTGTGTTGTTGGTGCCGGCAGGTTGAAAAATAGCATTAAAACAATAAAGCTGGTGTTTAAAAAAGAAGTTTGACTTTAACGTAAATGTCATGAGTGTGTTTGTGTGTGGTGCGTTTTTGGTGAAAACGTGATTCTCACTCATTCAGTGAAGGTACTTTCAGAAGTTTCACTGAAGTGAGAGAAGAAACACTTCATGATAATATTACTGAGGCAAATTCACCCGACAAACATGTTTTTAGACTGGGGGAGGAAGCTGGAGTACCCAGAGAGAACTCACTCATGAACAGGGAAAATATGGAAACAGAAAGACCCCCAGGCTGAGATTCAAACCCAGCACTATTTTGTGTACCCCATTTTCAAAACCTAGTGTTTTTTTTTTTTTTTTTTTTTTCCATTAGCTTCCATTGGTAGATAACTTCAGCAGTGAATGGTAACACAACATAGCTCTTCATATCAGCAAAGTGCTGAATGTACTTTGGAGTATCTGAACACCTCTAGATTTAAGATGGAAATATTACTCTAATGCATTTATCTGATTGGTTAAAAAAATAGCATGGGGTTAGCAGCTCAAAAATAAAAGGTGTGAGGTTATGGATTTCCATGGTAGAGTTTGTAAGTCCCTGTTGTTCCTGTGAGGATCTCTGGATGCTCCCGTTTAGTCCATGTAAGGTTGAATGCTGGTAAGTTGGCTGAAGTTATGAGCATTGATCCTGTTTTCCCTGTTAACTGTGTGGGAGTTTCACCATTAAATTAAACAGATATAGAATATGGACAAACACAGTATGACAAGTTGCAATGATAAACACTTCAGCAGAGCTGAAAACGCTAGAGAGCATTAGATACAGCGCATTGAACCTGAATCAGACTGATAACAGTTTTTGGTTCTTTCACTGTGCTTTTCTTCACAGTGGGAGTGTGCATGGTTCACCATCCTGAGTAGTTCCTTCCTTCTCCTTCTCTTTTGGACCTACTTCTGGTTGGTGGCTCAGAATGATTTCAATGACTTCAACTGGTAGGTGTTTTCCTCTATGATGTAACTTACTTACTGGGCAAAATATTGGATATCTGAAAGGTCAGGGACTTATTCCAGATGAGGTTGGGATCCTAATTTACCTCACAATACCCCCAACAACATATAGGAACATAGAACATTTCTTTTTAGGTTTTCTTGAAACTCAGTGATGTAAATCAAGGCCAAACATCTTATCTTTGGCCTCAATTTTCCAAAAGGGCACTGGTTTTAGAAGTCCATAGGTGTGTTTAGATTGAACTTCACAAGTCATCTTTTGTTTTGAGAGAAGAAAGGAGAGTTGTTTTATCCTGGCAGTCCATTGCAGTTGATCTCCTGAAGTACAGGAGATCAACTACAGCTTCCTCCTGGATGATGGAGGTCCACACTCCATCTCTAAGGTTGGAAGTTCAACTTAACCACTTGAATTCAGGACTTTATCTTTTCCGTGTGATCCCTATGTCAAGACCGTAGTAGTTGACAAAGGGGTTGGGTTAGGGGTCAGTCTCTCTCTCAAAGACAGGAGTTTAAATATCGTCTTGCTCAGAAGTAATGACAGGATGTAGCTAGAGACGGTCACACCAACACTGGCCTCATCTGCAGCAACACCAGTTGAAGAAAAGGTTGAGGTAAAAGGCAAAGTTCTTGATTTGGAGTCCCTCCAAACAATCCTACCTTGTTCTTACATTCTCTCATTGAATTATCATGAACTTTATCCTTCAACATGCTAGCTGTAGGCCTGTAGAGTCTTCAATGTGACAGTTTCGTTTTCTGTTGGCTTTGAACTCAGCTACTTACCCCCTTGATTTCCAATTGAAGCCGTCCCATTTGGCAAAACCACATGAGGTAAATTAGCGATTCCTGTCAACAACCCGATGGTGTCATCCAAGACTTGTTGCCAAACCAATCCCTACTGGGTTCCTGTAAATTGAGCTGTCAGCATGCTACAGCAGTCACTAGGATGTCAAACGTCAACAGTCTTCAGCCTATTCTGATTCCAACAGCATCAATAATGACTCTTTCACAATGCATAAAATATTTTTGAACTGGATTGACTTGAACTGAATATTTTGAAACTCAGTATTGTCTTGTTTCATCGTGGCATCACCTTGGATAATTCAGCTCTTGTTTGTTCGTACTCCAGGTCGGTGTACAATCACTCTGGGGAGTGGAGAGACGAGACCATTCCCATCGTCACCTCCACCACTGTGGGATTCATCTATATCACATTCCTCCTGGTAACAGCCTTTCCCAAACCTTTAAGCAGCTCCAACATTGACCGCTTGATGTACAGCTCACTGTTTGTACGTTTTAGATTTTGGCACTTTTCCATATATCCTTGGGTCAACAGCTCAACCTCTACTGGGTTCACAAGGTGCCGTAAGACAACCTCTGAAGCTGTTACTGTAGATGTAGCCGATTTACACTTCAGAACTACAGCTTAGGTTTACCATCGCTTGTCTCTACAGATTGGAGTACTGGCCACTCTACTCACCATAGTCTCTGGTTTTGTCTCTGTCGATGACGTCTGGGGAGATGAGTGGGAAATTATTCTTGTTTCACTTCAGGTGGGAACACAACTACAGTTGAGTTTGCATCCACCATTATAAATCACGTTTTCACAAATATAGCAATTTTGATGCTGTAATACCTATGAAAGAAGACAATGAAAATGTTGTTCCAGGCATAGTTTCTGAGGTGAGGTTAGAAACTACCTGGTGTTATACTTATTTATCCAAAATGGGACAAACTCACCAACTTTGAACAAGTGCTATGCTAAGACGTCAAGCTTTACAAATATGCTAATGTAATCTACTGAGCACTATTCCTTGCTAATAAATAGCACCAATGCAAACTGCCTGGGTGACAATTCAAATGCTTAGCAATTTGTCAGACTAGTAAGCTGTGCACAACACCATCTTAAGTTCCCGGGTCAGTTGAACGTCACAAAAGTTATTTTATTATCACAAGTATTAATTCCATTGTGAAGTCCCTATTTTAGATTCAAATGTTTTCTGATGACTTCACACATCGTCCTGATCTTCCTTACTAGTTCACTGCTCCTTTCCTGCACATCGGAGGCCTGGTCACACTCACAGCTGTGAGCTGGTTGATAGCTGGCTATGTGGTTCGCAAAGAGAGATCCAGTAAGTATTGATGTTTATCTGAATCATCATTGGGATGGTTTCAACCTTCGGTTCCATTAGTGTGTAGGGAATGTTGCTTTTTTCATTTTTGCTCGGTTAGGGATTGGACTTTGTACTTTGTAATTGTATGGGTCTAGCTGCTCCATGCATTTGCTGATCAGTGCTTTTGTAAAACTGTCCACATAATTAACCAGTTCTTTTTATTATTAGATTTCCAGGTGACTGTGTTGGCGATCTACATTCTAGCCCTCCTGGCTCTTTGCCTTGCACCTCTTACCTTCACCTGCCCCTGCATTATGGACCGCCATGTCCTAAAACCACCACCGGTCATTATTGGTCGACGGGGAGCTCCAATGGTGAGCTGAGACTCCCACTGTAAAAGCCCCAGAACTTTCAGAACCAAATTAGAGGGACTTTGTTGGTATTCTGCTTACTTTTGTAAATAATACAGCAATAATGTAATATTTTAATACCTCCCTGCCAGCATGCCTAGGTGGGCCCCATGTGGGGAAAAGGAGGGCAGACTATATAGGTCCCATATGGGTTTGTCCGCGGGTTCCACGATGGCCCCACATGGGTTTGCCCATGTAGGGCCAGAGCCCACATGGGCTCTGGCCCTATATGGCCCACATGGGCATTTGTGCTGGCTTCGTCATAACGGAGTACGGACAGGTTGAAACACACATTCAGACCCGCGGACAAACACATATGGGACCCATATATCAGCCCTCCTTTCCCCCATATGGGTCCCACCTAGGCATGCTGGCTGGGGATCTGATCTGTTCTCCCAAAAGGTGACATTATGCAGCTTCTTTAACATACAGAGTGAACGTGTGCATGTTTCAAAGCTGAAGATGTAAAACTGAATAACAAAATAAGCCTGATGTTGTTCAGGTTGGTGCATGATGATATGCACATACTGGTCAAAATGGTTGACTACAAATGCAGTGATGTTCAGAGCTGTGATTATGGAGTCAGTTGACAGACTTCTCCGCAAGAATAACAGCCTCCAACTAGCCTGGCCGTCGCCTTCCTACACAATTCCTCTTGATTCTCATCTCCCTTTAGCTCTCCATCTGGGATTTCTTCCATTGACCTCGATTTCTCAGGATGAATTTCATCCTGGTCAAACAGCAAACAGAAGGAGAAGTTGTGAACAATGACATTGATTTTCTGCACTGTTTCAGAATTGTAGTCTGTCTGTGGTTGTAGTTTGGTAATGACAATGGATGAAGCGAGCAAAGCCCTTCGGTCCCTGTTGGCCACGACTCCGGATATTGAACAATTATAGAGAAAGATGAATGTTTAAACTATTTTTTCGCTGGCAAATATGTCACGACCACTCTCATTAACAGCCATCTCGTTCAGCTTGGCACTTCTCTCTTCACAGTGGGTGATGGGTCTTTACATCGCACGCAATTTCCGGGTTAGCTTCATTGCGTAGCTTCCTTCATGATCGAGTTGGCACATTACATGGTCATCAGCAGAACTCTGTAGTTTTATTTTGCAGTGTTGGAATTAAAAAATCGGCTGATCAGAAATGCGTGGCACCAATAAATAAATACATAAAAGAGAACAATAAATGTCAAAATGATTTACATTACCAAAGACCTGAAAAAGCTTTGCAGCACTATGCATCGACTGGAGCATCTAAGCCTCCATTTTCTTCTAGTCAAGTTTGGCAGTTCTCAAACATTTGGCATGTTAGAAAACAGTGAAAATTCTAAGATATTTAATTAGGGGTTCAGTTTAGGTATTTTCTATACTCTGCACAGTGACTGACTGTGGCACCCTTTGCTCTAGCTGGCCCCTGAAAACACCATGATGTCCTTTAGCAGAGCCTTGCAGCACGGAGCCAGCTCTCTGGAAGCAGACGTCACCATCAGGTGATTAATTACAAAAAATGCTTATTCATATTTCATGGCTCTGAGCTTCCATATATAGATCCTGGCTGATATGTGGGATAGTGGTTAGAGATTGATGTGAGAGAGAGATGCAGTAAAACTGTAATTTGTCAAACTAATGAATCATGTGTTATATCTGTAAGTTAATTTTGCTCTACATTCATTAGGAGATGTATACACTGAAGATAAGGTAATGGATGTTTTTTTTTCCCTCTCGAAGTGTGGATGGAGTTCCTTTCCTCATGAGGGACCACACCTTAAGACGGACCACAGACGTCAGTAAGGTCTTCCCCTCCAGAGAGCATGAGGATGCCTCCTTCTTTAACTGGACAGAGATTCACTCTTTAAATGCAGGCCACTGGTTTTTGGAGGTACTGGATTCCACTCTGGCTCTGTCGAACTCTGAAAACACATCGAGAGCGATTAGGACAGTAGAATTTGCATGATCCTCAGCCTCTCCGTTTGCTTTCTTCTGCTTCCAGAGTGACCCCTACTGGACAGTGAAAACCCTGAGCCCGAAGGATCGCAGCCGGATAGGAAACCTGACGATTTGCAGCCTGGTAGAGATGCTTCGTCTGGCAGCCAGGGCCAACAGCTCCGTGCTGCTCAACATCCGCAAGCCTGCGCCGGAGCACCCACGCTTCCGCAGCTGGTTCATGGACACGTTGTGGACGCTGCAGAAAGCAGGGATTTCCCACAGAAAGGTGATGAGCTAGAAAAACGCAGAGGAACTGGCTGGTGACCGAAATGTCACGGTTTTCAGCTTGATCAAGCCCTTACTGGTGACCGGTCAATCTGAAATTGAAAAATGAATCCTTTGTCTGGTCAGTGAACGGACCTCAAGCTAGGGATGGTGACCTGAGTAAAGACTTCAGACATGAGTTTAGACTTGTGCTTTAACAGCCCAAGACTCAACTGGATATGAGGTGTTGGACTGGAGTCTCAACAACTGTATGTACTGTATGTAATCAGCAGTAAGTGACTGTACGTGTAGCTTATTTGAGTAAATGACCATTGTTGTCCCATTTGATTAACCATTGTGGTTGTCATGGTGATGTTAGACACAGTATGCAAGCTACAGTGCACAGCTTGGAGGAGGTATTGACTGCTGTTCTTGAATCCCTAAATGGTCGTCATGCTTTAGATTAGCCTGATGATTTGAATCGATAACCTACGAGAATTTTGAGGCGAGATGATATGCATCTGATACAAGAATATTCATTACGATCATTAAGGACTTGACTTGGACATGGAAAAAATGACAACATGACAAATGACAATAAAAATTACAAAAGTTTTTGGGTTTTTTAGAAGGACTACTCCTAATAAGATTAATTGATCACTACTACTGGCAGCAAGGCTTAGATCAACAAATATTGCGAATACTGTTTTATTATCGTAAAGAGGAACTGCAATTGGCAAAAACCAGGCAGAATAAGAGTTCTACAGCCGGAGAAATCAGAGATCTGGCTCAAAACTGATCAGTGTATTTGTAGTTTGAAGTCATTCAAGTATAAGGGTCAATTAGTAAGTTTCCACCTTATATAATCATTTTTTAATACCTTATCAGGATTTTTCTCACATTCTGCTTCTTTTTGCCAGGTGACATGGGCCCCTGACACGGATAGAGGACGGGTGCGAGGTCTTCTGCAGACAACAAACGAGAAGCTGTCAGTGGAGGAGATAAGGCACAGAGGAATTACAAGTCTGACCATCCACTACAGAAAGATCAGCCACCACGACATTCAGTAAGAGCGAGCGGCTATTGCTTAGCAACCGATAAAGGGCTCAGAAGCAGTCCTAGGAAGATAAAAAAGGAGCTTATTTTTAGCTGAGCTAATGATATCCAGCAATGAATCACTGGCTTAGAAGTTTTAGCTTTTTTTTCTGGTGAAAAAGTTTCATCGTACAGAGAAGGTCAAATTTGTCTCAGGACTGAAATGTTTTTCATGTTTTCCTCGTGTTCTTCCTTTACGTCTAGGCTGTTGGTTTTTAAGATCAGAAGACATAAAAGCAACGGAGCAAAAAGTGATTTTCCTTTAATTACACTCATTGGTTCAAACATTTAATTCAGTGACATCCCATCTTTAAAATCTTATCTCTGCAGCTTAAAATGTAGTTTGTTTTGAGAAAAGCCCCCGAAAAACAGAAGGTTAATAAAAACAACAAATAGAAGTAAAAATGGATTTGTTCTGTAAAATACATTTGATTTAATAAATTACTTTTTCAAACTAATATTATGAACTGCATACTTTGTTCACATGTTCTACAGAGGAACACATGCTACTGACTTGCTACTGAAAAACCTACAGTTGTAGCAGCTTCCATCTAGATGCTCCAGTTCTGACCAGTATTATTAGTAGCATAAGTTAGTTTTGATAGTTTTAACTTTCCACTGACTGCAGAGAGACAAAAAGAGAGTTATATGGCCTCTGTTCTTAGTGCTGGCATGTATTTTTTTTTTGTTTTCCCCGCCCTCAGGGTTTATCTGGCTCACAATGTGAGCGTGACTGTCTACCCTGTGAACGAGCCCTGGCTCTACTCCATCCTGTGGTGCAGCGGGGTGCCTTCTGTGTCTTCTGATGCCCCTCAAGTTCTTCAAAAAGTGCCTTACCCCGTCTGGCTCATGGTAAACAGCTCTCTCGTCTGACAGTACACACACTTCAGCTTGCAGACGAGGTCACTCAGAAACACAAGAGGACAGAGGGGGAAAGGAAAGAGACTGATGACGGCCCAGCGAGGCAGAGATGTGGAATAAGCCTTCAGTTCAGCACAGGACCCTGGAAAAGAAGAAGCTGAGAACAGATCTGATGTGATGATGCTGCCCTGAGCTGTTTTTGTTGTGGTAGCTTTAGGCGACATGTGGTGACATCTAGTGGCAACAGCAAGAAATTACATGACTTCTTTCCTTCTTCGCAGAGTCACAGTGCTTACAACTTCATCTGGATCTCTTCAGACCTCGTCTCTGTCGCTGTCATCATGGGGATTTTCTTTTTCCAGAAGTACGTTCATTTTCACAGATATAAAAGACTGTGAAAAGCTTTCAATCAGCCCTCTAACATGTTGTTTATGTCCAAGTAGCTGGATTTTCTTGTAATCTTTCAAGGTGGTGTTGATCCACCATTCTCTAGCTTTGCTGAAGGCCTTTTTGGGTTGGCTTATAAACATTGCTTCTCTACTCAACTGCTTGACCTACTGTTACTAATGGTGGAGATTTTGTGATTCTGTGGGTCTGTTTCCTTGATTGTTTAAAATATGCGGACATTTTAAATAAAAATCTCGTGGCCTTTGTCAGTAAACCATACTTTTGTGATTACCGGGTCGTTCAGCAGGTAAGTGATCCACAGCCAGCTCATCATACAAAAGGTTCATCAGACACAAAACTCTGCCATCTTCCAGGAGAATTTTATACGACAGCATGTGACCATGTAGATGGAAAGAAAAAGGAGTAAATTTACACACACACAAAAAAAATCTCAGCCCAATCTCAAACAGTTTCTAGAAAAAACCTTGGAAATTTCTGCTTTTGCAAAGTTGAAAATTTGCTAGATAAAAAAAAAACATTCTAGAAAAAGCTTAAAAATGTCAGCGTTTTTTGACTGAATAAGTTTTTCCTTGAAAATGTATGAGCTTTATCTCAAAATTTCTGTTTTTCAGCATAAATCTTATCAGGTTTTTTTTTTTCTTCCTTCTTAGCTGCAATGGCCACAGTCGTAATCTTAGGTTTTCAGTGAAACTATAACATTTTTGTTGCAATCTGGACGTTTGCTTACAGTAGTCAGAGTGTCTGAAACATTTTGTGAAACCAGGTTACAGAGTGGAACTTTTCAGAAACACACCTGTGGAGGTGTGATGTACAGGTGTGAAAGCGCACATCCGCAGAACACCTGGCTAGTGCTTACTTGATGCATGCATGTGTAGAACGCAACAAAAACAATGGCGGCTACCATTGAGTACTACTTAACCTGTTCGGTTTGACACTAACTTCTGAGCATTACATGAACATTCGGTTCATTGGAGACGGGTTACTGTTTTCTAACTGAGCTGGAAGCTAGTGAAGTGGAAGCTAAGGCGCAAAACCACCTGTGTTTTGATGACAAGTTAAAATCACAGCGCCTTATAGTGGTCTGGTGTAAAAACTACAGCGGATTCAAGGTGTCTTGGCTGTCTCGTCAAAATGTGGAACTTTTTCCCAATTAACACAAATGTAGCCTCAGTCCTCAGATTTAAACTCTATAGAAAAGCTGTGTGGAGAGTGCTGAAGAAAAGACAAGAGGAGTTGTCCACCATGTTATCCTTCTACAGACAACCTAGTATATGTTTTGCTTGGCTAATGTCTAGAGAAAGACCGACTATAGAGGGGTTAATGCGTACAGAAAACGTCCTGCTTTGCAGTGTGGGTCATTTCTCCAGAGCTGACGTTTTGGAAGGTGAGGGCAACATTTCCGTTCAGTGAACTTCCTGAGCACAGCACTTTTACAGCCTTCAGGCCTCTCTGACATTTGTGCAGAGTGCCTGGTTTGAAATGAGTCTAGTGCTGACACTGAGCTTCACCACATGGCTCCTTATACTTCTCCTTCATCTTAATTATGATGAAAGTCAACTGAAACGTGTGTCGAAATACATAAATATTGTTTCGATAACATTTTTGGAATTTTCAGTGACGGTTTGTTGTCCAGACAGGATGTGTGTTTGAACTGGACCAGATTAAAGTTTTGTCGCTCGTCATTCTCATCATGTCGGTCATCTTCGTCCTCTATGCCGCGACCTCTCACTGTCCTCCTGTCTTCTTCTCCTCTCACGCTCTTTCTTTGTCCTGCGCTCTGCCTGATCTGCATTCAACCTTCCTCTGCTGCTCCCTGGCATCTGTCAGCTATCATATGATCAGGTAACCATGGCGTCCCCTTTAACCTTTGTTTCCACCTCTCTCTGTCCTCCTCCTTGTGCTTTGTACGCCTGCCACTGTTGGTCTGATCCTCCCTCCACTGTCCTCTCGTATCAGATTTTCACCAATGTGTGTCTACATAACGCTTGAACACAAAGCAGGTTGCTCCTTCTATCCAATACCTGATTTTTCTCACAACGGTTTGAATGTGTTTGTTGCCACAGGTGGAGGATAAGCGGCATGCAGAACTATAACCCAGAGCAGATCATGCTGAGCGCTGTGGTACGACGGCCCAGTCGAGACGTCAACATCATGAAGGAGAAGCTCATTTTCTCAGGTGCAGCTTTCTCAGATTCCAGTCACTGTTTTCAAATTCATAATTAAGCTGTTCGGTGTGTGGAATATGTTTGCTGCTAGCTTTAATGTTAGCTAAGCTGCTGATAGCGACGGCAGCTGAAAAGGTTCAATTTGCGATCCTTGAAGCAAAGTTCTGTCAAAGTAGGGCGATAATAATATATATTGCAATAGAGGCGTTATCCATATCAGTAGATACTATGTCTGATAGAGTATTACTTCCCTGAACTCCGACCCGGAGCTGCATGGCATTCTGGGGGATGTAGGCAGAGAAAAGGCTTTAGAAGCTCAGCCTCTCAAAGCTAGCACGGTTGGTGGCAGCAACAGACTCTCGCTCTTTGGTTACTTAGCAACAACCTGTTGAGTAACTTGCGCAGCAGCAGTTCCAGGTTTCGCCTCATAACTGCTTAAAATAAAAAACAACGGTGTGGAGTGAGAGGAGAGGATGAGTGCAACCGCATGAGAGCAAACTGTGAATAAAACAAGAGGTCACATCACCAACATGGCAGTATTTCAGATATGAAAACCAAAAATCTAGTATTTTTCAGTTATATTGTCTATCCCCATCTAATAGGTTATTTATTAGCAGCTAATATCTTGCCTGAGATAGCTAACTCAGATGCATCTTCATCCATGGTTTACTTAGCTTGTACCAGAGGTTGAAGCTAATTGCTAATATAAGGGGGGTCAACATCAAAGTTGTCTTAAAACAGGTCCAATAAAAAAAAACTCGTAGAGGTTTAAGCAAACACTGTTTTATGCACCTCTAAATCACCGTAAATGTTGTCTCTGGTGATTATTTACACAGAAGGCGATGATTACTTATCAGGAAATTAATGAAGGAGGTAAGAGGTGGCGTACCGCCAATGACAACTCAGCTTATCTGTTACCTCAGACAATTCTACATAAACGTGAAGGGATTTGTTTTATCCATGCCTACTCAGAATGCAGTTTGGGAAATGTAAAGTGACAACATTTATTTATTTTTTTTAATGTTAAGCCAAGTGAATGATTCCGGTGTTGGGTGAGTTTCCGTCAGTTTTCCTGTCTTCCTGCGTCTTCCAGAGTTGAACAACGGGCTGGGCAGCACGGAGGAGCTGTCTCTGTATCCTGAGAACAGCCATGTTGGATATTCCCACGGAGGCCTCAGCTGCTGAGCGACACAGATGGCTACAGGAGCAGCTTGGATTTCAGCTGCTTCAGATTTCGTACTCTGAACGCGCTTCCCGACGGGGCAGACAAGAATGTATCCCTGCAGCGGTAGTGAAATCACGAGCGTGTAGCTACCGTCACAAGCATAAATCAGTTGGTTCGCTAGTTTAAGTGTTATAACAACGCTGTTTTTTTTTTTTAAGATCACTTTAATGTTGTTCATTTTAAACCATACTTCCATTAAATCCAGCGTTTTTATCCAGAATAGAAAAAGCTAAAAGCGTCATTATCATCACTACCAAAGTACTAATTTAAAGTATGAACAGTGTGCAGGTATGTGCCTATCACTTCATGAATTAAAGTTCCAGCATACAAATAACTGACCTTTAAAACATTAAAAAAATAAGACATGAAGCTGAAATTTATTTTATTTTATTTTTTTATAATTTTTTAACAAATTTACCCTATTTTAATAAAAAGTAGCCCAAACAGCTAAAATATGACACTGGAAATTAATCCCTTACAGTATACAGAGGACCCCCTTCGTGAACAGCTGAAATCCACAAACACTGGAGGCTCACTCAAGAAATACTGTTAACTGCCTAATTTAATAGTTCAAACACCAAATATACCTTAATATGCATTAATACTCACCATGGTAACCGTCTCAGCACTACTGCAGAAAATCGCATCTACAATCAAGATGACTTAAACTCCTGTTTGTGCTGCTTTCCAAAAGCTAGCCAGTAGCGTCTCGGGAAGCGTTCCACCGAGGCGTCTCAGCTGCCCAACAAGCATCTTTCCTTTGAATGTTTTAGATATGCTCTACGAAAAATCCTCAAATAAATACATTTTCTGTGAATAGATTCTAGTAAGCTCGCACAGAAAACTCCAGGAATCGGTCAACCTGCAGCTGTGAGTAGGAGGGGGTCCCTCTGTGTCGTTTGTTCTGAGAAAGTTGTACAACAGATTTTTGTTTTGTCAGATTCATTTCTTTTAAATCCAAACTAGACTGAAGATTTGAGTTGTTTTTGTTAATAACTGATGTAGATATAACTTTGTTTCAGAGGATTTAAAAAAAAAAATAAAAAGGTTTCAACAGTATGAATTTTATATTTTAAATTTGAATAATCTCCATGTTAACGTGGACTGAGGGGAGATTTCATGGTTCGTCGTTCTTTGCGAAGGACGCTACGAACATTCTGCCTCTGCCGTCACGCCACGATTGTTTCACACATAAAGTCCATTTAGCCGTTGTGACGGCTTTCACATGCTGCCTTTTTGTTACGTGGACGTACATGTGGAGTACTTTGACCTTGTAGGGTTTCGTACAACTTCCAGCGACTACTACAAGCTGCAGACGTGATGAGTGTTTAATAAAGTTTCTCTTTTCTTCTTATGATTGTGCAGCTTGTTTTTTTTGTTGTTTTTTTTACGGAAGTCTTTTAAAACAAACTCAAAGGTATCTAAATGTTTTTGTCACATGGACCAAATACTCAAGTAAGAAGTAATCAGAGGCCAAAAAAGAAAAAAAAAGACTTTGCATAACATAAATAACAGATAAAAAAAATACATATATTTGTTGAGCTCATGTGTCTATTCAATGTTTTAACCGCAAAAGGGTTTTTGAATTTAAAATCTCGCTTATTTTATCTACATATAGTTTTCAATCAAAATTTTATTGACTACAGACGCTGCACTTAAAACTTTTAGTCAAGTCTCACCAGTACTTTAAACCATTAAGTAAAACCACAGAGGGTAAGATGCTGATTGCTCGTAAACTCTCCACAGAAGCTCACCTGTAATGATATCAGTGAGAAAACGTGTTCATCAAATCTTTATTTCAGAAAACAAATCACGTTACAGAAGAAGCTCGTCTGAAAAGGAAAAACAAAAAAGGAGCCAGTTCGTGTGTGAGGACTTGATCATTAGCAAAATGAAGCGATTCCAACCTCACGGCACTTTGACGTATCCAGAGAGAAAATGAGGCCGCGTGTCCTCCGTCATGACGCAGCCCGAGTCTCTGGGACGGCTCTTCACGTCTTCACTGGACCGCTCCGGTTCCAGACTGGATTCGTCCTCCGCCAGGCTGTCGGCTAGAAGGCAGGGAAGCAGGTTTGGTTGGATGGAGCGTGTGATCAGAGAGGCGGGTAGATGAGAAGAAATCACTGCTGTGATTGGAGGAAGAGCCTGTCTGCCCTCATTTCATCCTCTCTATTTGCTCTCTGAGGTCGTCCTGTTAACTTTCACCTCTCTAGCTTTGGTTTCACCTCTGCTTACGCTGGAATGCCTCTCATCCCGATTCCCTTTCTACAACCCCGGTATTTGGGTTTTTGTTTCGTTTCAGAATATTTGCATTCACAATGCTCCTGAACGATGCTCAAACCGATCAAGTTTACTGAGCAACGAGGCAACGAGGAAGTTGAAACTACTTGACATGAAAACATAATGAACACATCGCAAAACTCATCAATACACATCATTGTTACCTTAATTGTGGTTCAAAGACAGCTATAAACAGGTGGAGTTTTAGTCTAGATTTTAAAAAATGTTTCAGCTGTTTTCAAGTTTCCTGGAAGTTGATTCCAGATCTGTGGTACACAGAAGCTGAATGCTGCTTCTCCTGAGAGGTCTGGAAGGTCGACACGACAACAGCAGATCTTAACCGTATTTTCTCGCTGAGCCATTCAGTGATTTATAAACTAACAGGAGTATTTCAAAGTCTGCTCTCTGAGCTACCCCGGTCCGGCGCTTACAGTGCAGTGGCTGCAGGGAGCCAACGGCGGCCAGCAGACGTTCCCTGTGCTCCGGCTGAGTCACGTTCAGCTCCATCAGGTCGCTCTCCCTCAGCTTCCTCAGGTCATCCACTGTTTGGTAACCGCCGCGCTGCAGGGATAAGGCGTGTTCCTGATGAGGCAGAAAGCACCGTTTAGAGTCTTTCAGACAAACACGGAGGCGTTGCGTCATAGAGGGAGAGCTGCACCTCCAAACCGAGGCGCCTCAACGCCTCCTGGACCGTTGACTTCTGGCTCGCTTCGTGCAGGGCCGTGCTAGAGGTGTGTGTGAGCACGTCCACGTAGATGAACTTGAAGTTTCCCGTTCGACCGTTCAGCGAGCCGGTCCATGTCCCCATGGGGGGCTTGGCGATGACATCGATCACATCTCCCACCTGCAAACAAGTTCCTCTCAGTTTCAGTATGTCAAATTTTATTAAATCCCTCAAATAATAGTTGCAAAGTTACGGCTTAAATCATTTATACAATCAAAATTATTTCCATCTGTTGCATGCCAAAATACTGAGAGAGATTTTGTGTTTAATCCTTTAGCTCTTTTTTTAAAGGGGCAGCATTATGTATTTTCTTGGCACATAGTGTCAAGTTATAGAACAATCAAGTAACAGTGTTACCTTGAGTTGTTATAAAAATGCTATATATATTAAATATAACTTAAAAGAAATTTGACTTTGCAATTTAATGCCTTGAAATTGGGCCTCTGTCTCTTTAAGAATCTGCCGCTCTTTCTGAAACTCTGCCTCCAGGAAGTCGTCACAATGTTGCTCCTCCGATAACCTTTTTACCAGCATGCAGCAGTTCGTATAATGACCTCAGCTGATGTGCGGTCTAACCAGGTGTTTGCTAATTGCTGCTGGCTAGTCTGGAGGAGCTGACTGGGGGAGAGTGCTGCTCTAAAGCTGAATGGTTGCCACGGGAGATTACAGGATTTGTCAAACAAGCATGAGAGAGTCAAGGCAACACTCCAGGTATATTTTTGATGAGGGACTAACATTATAAAATGATGAAAAGCTCAAAGAAAAGAAAAAGTCTATTTTACACAACAACAATGTAAGCTCGGGTTTCGTTTGGAGGAACTATTTCCGGTCTCCTCCGGGACTCGTGTACCTTGAGCGTGAGCGACTCCGTGTCGTACGGACTTGGAACAAACTCCGTATGCACTCTCGCACGGCAGCAGAACTGCTGTGCGACCGTCGGCTCGTCCTCCAGCCTCAGACTCTCTCTGTTACTGGAGCAGTTTGACCCACTGGTGACGCCACCTGAAGCACACAGCAGAAGAGTCACTGCACACACATAGTGAGATACAGATGGAAATATCAGTAAGGAGTGTCTGTGTCTCATAGGATACTTGAACATGTGGTAAGGCCAAGTTGCCCACCAAGATAGCGCATCTGTGAATGGGTGAATATGACTTGTAGCGGAGAAATACCGTGCTATTGTTGGAGAGAACTTTTAGTTGATTTAGTTGATAAGAGTTAAAGTTTCAAGGAACAAATACTTTATTGAACATCTGCAGCTCACTGGGACAGTGTCCCACTTGGGTGAGGAGACATCCTGTCTTTATACAGCTCTTCACACACGCAGGTGTGGTGGAAAAACAGTTACAAAACACCAAAGTCAACCAATTCTGAGAACTTTCTGACAACCAAGTTCTAAGAAATTGAAAGGTGTGAGCTTAATAAACTATGTGGTAAGTTTGCTATGACTTTGTGCAAAAGTTGATCCCAGGACTTTAAAAGTCTCAGGGTAGCTTCCTATGTTAAAACTAAGCAAAATGAACATATTAAAAAGTATTCACACCCTCATAAAAGTTTTGGCACCCTGGTTAATTCTGATGCTTATGAGGTCATGAACATCAGGGAGTGGTCAGAAATCATTTTAATTCAACACTATGCAAGTCCAGTCCTTTATCAGAGATCAGAGTACGGCTACGTTATAAGCAAGGATTTCATGAGTCGTGTCTCACTGGAGGAGCTCTGTCCACTCTTCAGGCTGTAGAGGCTGTCCAGGGAGGTCCTGGACCGTCTGCGTCCGTTAGCACACGTCCCCCTGTCCCTCTTCACTGCCTCATCGTTCTGCACGTCTCTGCTCTATGGAGTAAAAATAACAGTAGTCGCATTTTTAACTTGCCCCTTATCTGCTCTGCCTTGTAGTGTGTGTGATTTAGCTCCTATTGTCTCCATGCTTCTCCTAGCGCGTACATCTGGAACTATAAAAAAGAAAGAACAAAAAAAAAAAAACCCAGCCGGAAAGGAAGTCGATTAGCTCCGTCAGAGCACCAAGGTGCGGTTTAATTCCTCGTGTGACGGCGCAGTTTAATTCCCGTTCTTTTCTGAGACGCGCAACTGCTCTGGCAAGCAATACGCATAATCCTGTAAACGCTGGCTTGCTTTTTATAGTCAACACCAAAGAGGTTTGCTCTGAGTGAAATCCCTGACTACCTGTGGACAGCTTTCACTTTCCGGTGAAAGGGCCGGTGGAGCTTTTAGGTGTCTCTCTGCCTCAGCACATCTGGCTCCAATATTAGCTGATGGCGCTGAGGTAGTTTAGACATTTAATTGAAGCGTGTAGGACAGGGACGTCAAACTCATTTTCATTTTGGGCCAAATCAAAAATCTGAATGTTCTTAAAGGGCCGGTTGCGCCAGGATGTGTTGATAAAACCCACCGAACTGTTAAAATATTCATAAACAGCTGTTTGTTTCGGCATTCAAGAAGTGTTTCTTAGAATTAAATAATACTGAACATTGATCAGTCTCTCCAGGATATTGTGATTGTTTTAGTGTTTTGTTGTTTTTTTTTTTTTTTTTTTTTTTTTTTTTTTTTTTTGATAATTTAGAAATATTTGCAAGGAATTTCTACCATATTTGCGTTAACGTGCGATATTAAAAGTGACTTTTTATTATTACCTGCTGTATCGATCGCATCAAGTAAAGCTGAGGCAGCACTGACTTAAACCCGATGTTTTTGACCAATTTTGAGGAAAATTTGCAGCAAAATCAGACAAAAATGTGGGGAACTGTTGATTTTGTGCGAATTTTGCCGATTTGTGAAAAACCGGAGGAACTTGTTGGTACAATTTGGAGTTTAGAGGGCCACGTAAAAAGCTGCGGTAGGCTAGATTTGGCCCCCTGGCCTTGAGTTTGACACATGTGGCGTAGGACGAGGAACAAAACTAAAAACTGCAGAACTCTGGCCCCCCGAGGACTGAAGTCTGAGACCGCTGACGTATCGACATGCCTGCATCCTGGTATCAGTTCATCATGAGTTCAGTTTGTGAGAACAGAGACAGTCTGTGTCCGCTGACCCACAAAACAGGAAGTCCATCATAGAGTTTGGCATTGCAGGTGTGCGGCTGCCAGCTGCCTCCCAGATGTTTGATGCGTGAGCTGCAGAAAATTTTCACCTTTGTTTGATTCATAACTTACACCGAGAGCTGCCCCGGTTTCCTCTGGCGAGACGTCGATGTGCTTCGAGTCGCTTCCTGTCTCCGTCTCCATCCCCCGCAGCTTCAGCTCCGCGGCCTCCTGCCTTCCCTGGAAGTAAAGCACGTTTTAAACCGAGAGAGGCCGCCGCAAACGGATTCTACTTTTCAGCAAGTCGATTTCCTGGTTGCACTTTTTAAGTCGGATTGAGGAGTTTGGGATTCTGGAGCCATTATCCTGGATTCGCTTGAGCTCTGTGTTGTCCGATGGCAACAAATCACTCAAGCGGAACCAACTGCTCGGGTAATGGAAGGATTAAAAATGTGCACTGCGGTGACAGATGGACATGTTTTTTTTTATTATTATTATTATTCTCGGTGTGACCCCGCAACATAAACATTCCCTGTGTTCATTCCCTGTCTGTGACGGCGACACAGAATTAGGTTAAACCCTGTCAGCCTTACAACAGTAGACAGGAAGATGGTCGTGGGGAGGAGGGGACCGAACATCTGCGCTCATCTTCAAAATAATGGATTTTTATTTTCTCGTCCCTTGAAACCAGATGTTTGCATGGGCTGTTTTCTGCTGGCATGACGCCGATTGTGTAAAGTTATCCGGACTTAAATTTTATAGCAAGTAGCCATGGTAACTTCAACTGTTACCATGTGCTTTGAATGTTATTCCTTCAACAAATGCGACGTATGTCAAATATGACAAAAGAAATGTAAGAAAAATGAGGCCTCTGCTCTTTCTGACACTCCGCCTTCAGGAAGTCGTCACAACATCAACATTTTTATCGACTTTGCACTGAGAAGCAGCTCCTATAATGAGCTCAGCAGATGTGCACTTTCACCAGGTGTTTGCTAATTGCTGCTGGCTAGTCTGAAGGAGTTGAGCGGGGGAGATGTGAGAGAGAGAAGCTTGGAAACTGCAGCTCAGAGACATTTTGCAGTCGAGTGGTTGCCCTGTGAGATTCAAGAGTTTCTCCAATATGCATGGAAAAAATTTAAATTAAAATTAAATCGCCGTCACCCAACATAATGAAAAAATACGTTTTTTGTCAGAAGGTACTGTCGTGCGTCCTCATCTTACGTTGCTTTGTGACAACTGCAGATCCGTGAGGGACCGGATCATCCGTGACAGAGACAGGTCCGACTGTTTCCGGTCCAGCTCCCGAATCAGACTCTCAAACCGATCCCACTCCAAGCTCCAGGGCGGGGACGAGACGTTGCCGTCATGGGCGCACAGTTCCCCAGGAGTCCGGTGGCGAGCGTGCGGACACTCGAACGTCTTCCGCCTCCGACGCCCCGTCCTTGGGCTCCAGAACCCTCCTTCGGTCGCTTCTCCGGGGAGACTCTGACGCGGCTGAAGCGGGTGTGGCGCTGCAGCGGCTTTAGGGGAGCTCTTCTCCGTCCTCCTCGAAAGGCCGATGCAGGTTAGCACCGTGCCGTTGTGTCTCACCCCTTCTGCCAAGCAATCTGAATATAAGCAGAAATTATTATTATTATTCACCACTTTGACTCGGATCACAGAACAGAGACGAACTTGCAGTGACTCACCGTGTTTCTTGGTTGTGCTTGAGTCTTTAACGCCGTCAGTCTGATGGCCGTTCTTTATGTGAACCAGTTTTTGAAGCTTTTTCAGTCGTCCCGTGGTTTCAGCAGAGTCACCAGGCTGCAGTTAGAGAACAAAGCATCCGTTCGGCTCAGACATGTTTGAAACTCACACACAAACCCAACAGCACTTCACAAGAGTAGACACAACGCTCTGGCGTCTGCACAGCTTTGCAAAATTATCATTTGAGCAGAAAAGGTCGTTGTTTAGTCACGGCAACAGCAAGGAAGCACTCAAATGCTCTGCACCACGCTTGGGAACCAAATGTGAGACTGTTTGCTTGGAAAATGTAAAGTGAAAGTTCATTTTAACAGTTCATTATGTTAAAGTGAGATTTGTTCTGGGCGGGTTCTACCTGAGCTGGTGGATCTGTCCTTGTTCTTTCTGAGGCCGGCTCCCTGATTTGGACTTGTCTTGTTAACGCGCTGCTCTCACTGCAAGCTTCAGAAAGCAAAGAAAACTGTTTAAGGTAAAATTAAGGCCAAACACACACACTTTATAAAACAAGCCTTTTAAATGCAACTCGTAGCAAATGAAAAGCAGCTGAGCGCATTATTACAAATGCTCTGGGTCTAAAAGCAGAAACTAAAAGACAGTCTCCTTGTACATCAAGTCTTCATCCTTTATCTGGTTTTTATTACTGTGTCTTTGGTTTATACGCTAAATAATAGTTTCCGCTCTAACTTTTGATGCATTAATTAGATCAGATCTGATTTACTGAAGGTTTTCTGATTCTGGTATTTTGTCTGGGTTAGCAACATCATCCAACTAGCATAGCATTTTTTTTAAGAATGCAGTCTTGTATTATTTTGTACTCACCAAAGGTTTCATCCTCCATTGGCTTACATGATCTAAAATGGCAAATTGTAATTAATTAATCAACTTATTGATTGGAAAAAAAAAAAAAAAGAAGCGTTAATAAGCTCAGATGAAGTACCTTCTGCTTTCCTCTTTAGGTTTGGTCCTTGTCTGATGTTTGTCCTTGAAAAAATAAAGCATCGTCTTAAACATTGAGCTGAAAGTCCAAACCAGTCACTCAGTTTATATAATTTCTCACTAGACCGTATCACAGAGACTTTAACGTTGCACCTTCTTTTTTTTTTTTTTTACATAGCCAAGCCCACAGTGTTGGGCTACGCTTAATGAAACTGGATTAATTACTCAGAGTTCAACATCGGTGTCTGCTTATTGTGGAGGGAAGTCAGAACGGAGACAGACTTACAGAGCTGATGGACGGGTCTGAGCCGCCCCACTCAGTTTTGCACCGTAGATGCCCAGAACTGCACTGACACTTGGGCGAGACGTCCTTGTTCGTCTGGCTGTTCGCTGGTTCATAGATGCTCTCAGTGGAGCCATCCTACGGAAACAAAACAAGCAGATTTCATGTCCTCGTCATCTGAAAAACGACAACTGTTCAAATACAAACTGTCTCTGTTGGCCCTTGGACAGTTGGGTGCTCTGAAAATATGCAATCTAACGTAGATTGACACGTCTACTGAGTTACACACTAATCGACTGTCAGTCTTGGGTTTTCCAGATTGGTCTCAGATGTCATTGGATTTCTGTGGCCCATAACAAACACGCTGTTCAAATGTAAAGTTGTATTGAAGTGCACTTTGTACCAGGCCACCTTGTGCCAAAGGTTGATTTTGCAGTTGTACCATCAGATCCGCATCATGTCTTAGACTCCATACCAACACAGGTCCACTGCAGTAATTCCCTTTTATGATAGTTACCATAACATGAATGTACCATATCTCATGTTTTCAGCACAAATAACATCCTGAACCAAAATACACAACTTTATGGGATTTCAAACTATTTGTTAAGATGAACAGGAAGCAGCCTCAACCGGCGATGCTTTGCTTAGTAAAATGGACGTTGCCTGAGTCTCTTGGAAAACCTGCAGACGTTTGATATCCACAAATACTTTGAATTATTTTAGTCAGTCCAGTCAGAGATGTTAGCTTTCCACCACTGTAAGTTATGGTTATAGTTGGTTCTGGTAATAATTTCACAAAACCTCAATTATAAAAATACAAACTAGTTCCTGAAGAGGTGACCTGTCGTGTCTAAAGGCAACAAAAACAAAGTAATCCCAGAGCCATCGATGTTCAGAATCAAGGCAGGAGAAAGCTGCTGGATGTCAATTCCTCAAACAAGGAGCCGATTACAAAGCCAGAGTTGCTCTTTGGACGGTTTTCGTTACAAAACGCATTTCAAAAAATCTGTGCATTCTCTACGTTAAGCAGAAAGAAAAAATAACTGTTTCATCTGTTATCGTCAAATCTTGTGATAGAAATCACAAATAATTTCTAATCTTTCAGTATCAGTTGTGTAACAATGAATGTGTTACCAGTCTAGTAGAACACCTTCAGAGCTTTTAGTTTAAACCTTTGTTGTTTTTTTAAGGTTGATTTGATGTTTTGATCAATAGAAATACATAAATACATAATCAGAATTCAATAAAATCTTAAACTTCCATTCCTTAACGTTAAGTCTGTGCAACTATAAACATGTTTTCATAAATCCCAAACTATGTACAGCAAGGGAAGAACGCTTCTCAGAAATCAACCGAATCTTCTTTCCAACACCAACGACGTCCCCAGAGCTCCTCGTAGATTCCTCAGCTCACCGGCTCTCTTCAAAAGGTCGCAGGAATCAAACAGATTCTCCCGACCGACAAACTCAAAACATTTCAAACACTTCAGAAGCTCAGCCTTACCAGCATGAAGCAGAACAGGTTCATGTTCCACAGTCAGGAGCCAGAGACGACCGCCAAAAGCGACCGAGCTGCGCTCCGCAACCTCGAAGCAAACTTCTCCCCACACACAAACACACACACACACCCTAACACACACACACACCCCTGTGATGCAAGAGCCACGCAGCCCCCACGCCGTCTCCCATCTAGAGCTTAATCCTGGTTTTAAATCCCTCCTATAATCCAATAGATGCAGCGAGCCGTCACTGTCGAACGTTGGCCTCGGACGGAGTCAAAGCTCCCGTAACAGGACAATAAACAACAGGCCATGTTTGGTCACCGTGTGATGATGATGATGATGATGATGATGATGATGATGATAACCTGAGACTGGGATGGAATAATCACTATGTGATGTTAAACGGTTTTCCCCTCTTTTTTGGAGGGCCAGGGGGGAAAATCTGAGGGGGTATCACCATATGTTCTAAAATGTGCTTTGAATGTTATTCCTGTTTGTATGTTTGTGTTTGTATAAAAATATTAATATTCAGTCAATTCTGTTCACGTAGTGGCCCGGCAAAACTCAGTTTGTGTCGCGGTCCTCCAGCGTTTTGGGTTTTGGCTTTAATTAATAATCTCTAATTTCTGTATTATCGCAACAATGGTCTTGCCATTTTCAGTTGTTTGTTGTTCTCATTAGGGTTTTATCCTTCCAGTTAATTTTCTTGAGTTTCTCAGTTTATCCTTGTGTTCGTTTCTCTTAGAATCAGATCACTGCTTGTCTTTTTGTTGTTGATAAGTTTGTCATTCCGTTGCCTCGGCTTCCTCTCCTGGTTCCACTGAGCATAAACATCAGCCAGCCACAGAGGCCGAAGCTAACGCACTACATCATTTTCTGTCTGCTTTTACCTCAAAATCTCATCTGCGTAAAGTCTCCATCAGTCTGCAAAAAATCTGTAAGTGTGTGAAATGGACTGAAGACCGGAGTCTGCAAGTGTGTGAAACCACCTGACCTCAGTCGTCTTTGAAAAAAATAAATAAATGAAAAAAAGTGTTTCAATTTCTTGAGGCGGGCCTCGCAACGTTAAGCCGATACAAACACTTTGGTACACTAGTTGTATTACTTGAAGTTAAGCTAGATCAACTGAAAGGGGGAAGAAATGTAGAACATCTTATTTTAAAACTTCAAGAAGGTATAGTGGGGGGTAGAGTGAGGCTTTAAATTTTCAATTAAAATACAAAAGTGATGTTTTTTACAAATAAAAAAATTGGGGTTGATAAAAAGTTGTATTTATATGGGAAAGGGTTAGAAAGGATTGACTGTTTTCGTTTTTTGGGAGTAGTTTTTGATAAGAAACTAACTTGGGAAAATCACATAGAAAATATTATGGAGAAAAGTAAAAAGGGGTTAGGGTTATACACTTTACACAGGTAAAGTGTATAAAATTTTTAAGATTATGGTTTGATGAAAAATTTAAATGGCATATACATATTCAAACAGTTGTTGATAAATGTAAGAAAATTTTGAATATTTTGAGATGTCTGGCTGGCAGTGACTGGGGAGCAGATAGGAAATCACTAAAACAGATTTACACAGGTATGATAAGGTCCAACATAGACTTTGGTTGTTTAGTTTACGGTTCAGCAGCTAAAACACATCTGGTTAAATTAGAAATTATCCAACATCAGGCACTAAGTGTTGGGTCCCAGGGTGTGGGGATTAGTTTGGCTTCCTTTTCAGTTCTTCGGCAGTCCACCAGAGGGAGCCGTTGGATCACTCTGCTGGAGAGGGCGCGCCTGCAGGCTCAACTATCCACACCTGAGGGGAATTATCCAGAGGAGTATATAAGCAGCAAACGGCCAACACTTCCTTGCCAGAGTGTTTGCCAGTTTTGGTACTCTAGCTCCTCAGTGTGTTTAGTCTAGAGACATCTTGTTTTTTGATCTGAGTTTGTTCAGGCCCTCACCCTGTTTCTTGTGGCTCTTCCTCAGGAATCCTTTGAGACCTTCGGAGTCGGTTTCCTCAAGTCCACCAGCCCTGAAGAAACCTTTTGTGACGCCTCGCTGCTCCTCCGTGGTGACAAATCTGACCTGCCCACCCTCCAACGTTGGGTTAATCTCCAGCCAGCCAACATCAGCTTTGCCCCTCATCTGGAACCACGTTCCTCCGCCCATCATCCTCCACTTGCTTTTCAAGTAAGAACAGAGCTCACGGCCATTCGTTGACTCCCTTCTCATCCCCTGTGAAACCATTAACCTCTCTCTTCCCTTGTGTGCAGACGCACCCGGACTCCGACCCGCTGACCCCCTAGCCGTGTTTCTTTGTTTGATTTTTGCAATAAACATCTTTTACTTCCATCTCTCTGTTGGTGTTTCTGCATGTGGGCATAAAACATTAGACCCATTATGACACTAAGATTATGTACTGGAGCATTTAAAACCACACCAACAGCAGCCTTAGAAATAGAAATGGGAGAAATGCCGTTAGATTTAAGAACAAAATTAGAAATTAATTATTGGTTAAATTTGAAAGGAAATGACGCTAATCATCCAACTCTGGAAATTTTAAATCCATGTTGGGAAAAAGAAATGAGGAGTTTTGGATGGACAATTAAAAATAAAATTTAAAAAAATTAAAATGAATAATTTAGAAATTAGTCAAACAACACCAATATCAATTATACCACCCTGGATTCTACCAGAAGCAAGAGTAGATATGCCAGTAATGGGGGAAAAAAACAAAAAAACAAGATAAATCTTACATTGTAGATAGTTATTCAGTGCAATTATATTTAAATAATTATAAATGCATTCAAATTTATACTGATGCATCAAAAATAACTGGGAAAATAGGAATAGCGTTTGTGGTACCAGAATTCAATATAAAAATAGGAAAACGAATTACAGATGGGTTATCGGTATACACAGGAGAAATGTTGGCAATATTATTGGCTTTACAATGGGTAGAAGATATAAAACCATTAAAAACAATATGTTCAGATTCAAGCTCTGCATTATTAAGTTTAAAAAATAATCAAACAGATAGTAGGATGGACATTTTGTTAGAAATATTTAAATTATTCAGAATGCAAAACATGGATTTAATAGTTATATTTGTGTGGGTTCCAGCACATATTGGAGTAGAAGGAAACGAGAGGGCAGATAAAATGGCAAAGAGGGCAATTAAAAATCCTATTAGCCTTACAGTTAAAATAAGTAAAGCTGAAGGAAAGAGTACTGTTAAAGAGAAACTGATGAAAGTTTGGCAAAAAAAGGTGGGATGAAGATAAAACAGGAAGATGGTTTTATAAAATTCAGAAGATTGTAGGAGAAAGAAGAAATGGAAGAAGAAATAGAAAGGAGAAAAGAGTGATAACAAGGTTAAGATTTGGACATACAGGACTTAATTATACACTTTTTAAAATTCAAAAACATAAAACTGGTAAATGTGATCACTGTGATAAATATGAAACTATAGAGCATGTTGTATTAGAATGCCATAAATATTAAAAAGAGGGAAGATATATGAAGAGAGAGTTTGAAAGTATTAAGGAGAAGGTTAATTTATTAGGTATATTGAGGAAGAATTTAGGGAGTAAACATATACAAATAATAATTCGATTTCTAAAGAAAACTAAAGTATATCATAAAATTTAATTATAGTAAGTGTGTTTGTGAATGAAGGCAAAGTTGTGCACAAGTATGTATGTTTTAAGTGTGAATGTGTGAGTGTATGTTTAGATAGAATTATGGTAGAATATATGTATATATAGATGAGGATGAATATTTAAACCATCACGAACCACACTTCATACCAGTAAGTGGCGGTAATGTAAAGTTTCTTGCCAACCGCAATAAAACCGACAAGAAGAAGAAGGAGGAGGAGGAGGAGAAAGAAGAAGACAAAGAGGACGGCACATGGTCTGCTTTGTTGAATGTTCCAGTGTTTCTCTAAAAATATCTTCAGTCCAGCTTAAACGATTTTATGTACAAGCAGTTTACTGCTGCTGAAGAAACATTCACAGAGTTTAAAGAAATCACCGTCAAGTCGGAAGAAGAGATGGATGATCAGTGCAGACTGCTGGATTTCTCCCGGACTCCCCGGATAATCTTACACCGGATAGGTAGGAAACACCAGCATTTGGATGAAGGTTAAGGTCTAAATATCTGAAACTGAATGTTCTTTTCCCGTATAAA
>NW_006800756.1:0-1672 GCF_000485575.1 Poecilia formosa | reverse complement strand
AACTATGATAATTTAGTTACTATTTTGTTGCAGTTAAAACAAGCAAATGTACAATAGTGCAAGAATCAATCAATCAATCAATCAATCAATCAACAGCAGCCAAATAAATAGGAGCCTTATTGATTGGACGGCTTAACTGGAGAAAATTAACGTTACTGTAGGTTAATTCACTGTGTACAGTGGATCAGCAATATTACCTATGCTAAATAAAAATAATAAAAAAAGATTAGACATATTAATGTTCTTTGAGTTACTGAAAAATATCTGCTCTTTTGATAATAATTAAGGTGATTTCTGTTTCAAACTTTTTATAGATTCAAGGATGGCCTTTCAACACTGAACTTCCAGAATGCTTTGGAGCAGCATGCTTCCGTCTTCAGGCCATTCATGTGTGCAAGAGTGGAACAGCTGACATCCAAAATATTGGAGGAAATATTTGAGGTTCAGCTCAGTGAAAAGGGTAGCAGCAGACGACTTGAGGAAACAAGAGTGCTAGGATTCTGGAGAGACTTTCTCCTTGACACAGAAGGTGGACTTTAAGATTTATTGCTATATTCTGGTGTTATTGTAATATCTGATACATAAACTCATTGCTTCTTTTCTAGAACAAAAAACGGGTCTCTCTCTCCAGGACATCCTGATGTTTGCAACCGGCTAGAACAAACTACCTCCATCTTCAATTCTGTCACCACCAAAACTGATCTTTCAGGCCACTTCTCGTTTTCCTGTCAGTAGCACCTGCTCCAACACTATCAAAATACCAATGTCCAAGACGTATCATCAGTTTAAAGAAGACATGGACTTTGGGATTCAAAACTCCCCTGGGTTTTGGCTTTATTAAGGTGAAATGCATAACAACAAAACAAAATGCTAACTATTTAACTTGTCAAACCTGTTCAGTTATGACACTGTTTAGTGTTTGTGTGCGACCTTCAAATTTGGATTCTTGTTTGTTTATAAGTCCGCCATGTTTTTCAGTTTGATATAGTTTTCGACACATGATTCCCAACTCTGTGGATGTGCTAGGCCGCACTGTCTCTGGAGGTTCTCAAAATGTGCCTGAAGGTGTTCATCTCCACATTGAATGTTGTTAGTCTCTGTCACAAACTGTCCCAATTGCTCCTGGGAGACTGGGAAACCACAGTCTGTTCCACCAAACCTAGGAATAGAAGAAGCATAGTAAACATTTAGTTATATTTACATTTCTTCACTAAACTGTTACTGCTGTGACTATTGTTGTAACCTGTCTAAATGATTAATTGTATTTAAATTTAAATTTTAGAAATTGTCATCTGAAATTGTTAGAATAAAAAGTGACATACTGTTAACACATTGTTCATTATTTTTGTTTTGGCAAATTATTTTTTAGAGTTCCCAAAGAGGTTTTAAATTAACCAGATGTTGAAGACAAAAACAACAAAAATTACCTGTGAGGTAGATGATACATCACATCTGGTTTACCAGAAGGACAGCAAGATTGTTTAACAGGTCTTATGGTATGTTTATTCCACCTGTCCTTGCATTCATCAAGATCTCTCTGTAGCATATCCATGAAGACAAACCGCACAAGGCATGTGTGCTCATGACTTCCATTGAAGAGATGTCTTTCCTTCAAATCGTTCATGAGATCCATCCAGAACTGAGATCTACAATAAACCAAAATTATAAGATA
>NW_006800755.1:35825-91762 GCF_000485575.1 Poecilia formosa | reverse complement strand
CGCTGGGGTTAAAGCGGAGGGCACACTTGGCAGGCCCCTTAAAATTTCTGTGGAATTTTCGAGTTTATTTAATTTTTTGTGAGGTTATGTGAACTGAGCTCTCATCAGCATCCCTCCCAGTGAATTTAAAGCTGGAAGCCTTCTACAACAGCCTTAATCACCTTAAAAGTAGGCCTTTAATGGCGGCGCACAACCTTCGTTGCGCTCAATTAAGCAGTTTGTAGCGACGAGTACAGCTGCAGAGCAGAAAATGCTGAAACTCAGAAAAAGAGGCTAAAGGGAAACATCAGTGGAAAGGGAGTTTAATGAGAGCAACTCGCTGTTCTAGTTGACTGAGTTAGCTCATTTGCTGGCTCTCATGTAACCCCACAAGATGAAGGCCAGCACCAAATTATTCCTGTTGAGAAGCAAGACAGCATGTCTTTTGTCCAGTTATGAATTTTTATCAATAAAAGAACATTTAGTTCTCACCCACCACGCCTCGAGGGCTCCCCACCCCCCCACAAAATAACACAATTCATTTGACAAATGATCAGATAAATCAAGTTTGGCCTAAAAGGTTTGCCAGACGTACTCTTTTCTCTTTACGTTAATGTTGCACGTTGAACAACTGACAAGTATGAAGCGGATTGAAGGAGAAATTGTCTCAAAAACTGCAATTGGACAAAAGGTGATGGAAGTGAAATGAATTGCTCATTCTCCCTCCGTGGGAATTCAATAAGCTGCCGCTCGGGTCCAGATGGTAACCGCTTCTGACATTTTACTCATCTGAATTTCAAGTGGAATCACAGGGAAGGCAGGGTTTGCTCCGAAAGGACCGGGGAGGGCTTGATGACGCTGGATGGAAGCGAACATGTGTCAGTAAGACCGATTCCAAGATTGCCACACTGGCGAGATGCTGCACAGCAGGTCTCTAAAGACAGGTAGACCTGAAAGAGTACAGCCTGTTCAAAATGTGGGGTAATCAACAGAGTGACTGGGAACGGCTGTCATGACAATACTTTATCGCGCAAATTAAAAGTATTTAATATCTTTGTATGTCTGTTTGTGTTTTCCTGCATTTTGGTGCGGGAACTGACACAAACCCACTAGATCTCCCCCAGAGATCTACCGGGCGACTTGATGGGTTCACACTTCGCTTAGCTGATAAAAACAGATGAGAGCTCTCAGAGTGAGGTGGCAGAGGCCAAAGTGTTTCACTCGAATGGCCGGAGATGAAATGAAAGGTACAACAGATTGCGAGATATAGATGGATTTAAACCGTGCGTGGTTGGCCTTTGCTTCAGTGGACATGTTGTTTTTTCTTGGGAGGGTTTTCAGAGTTTGGCTGGAAAAGCCTCTGGTTGTTTGTTGAAAACGAGGTTTTGCTCTCTCGTTTCTGTGTGCCGAACCTGTTAATTCCCTGTTTAAAATACAAACCAGAAAATTGCTCAATCTTGTGAGAACATCAAGGAAATTTGCTGTTGCTGTTGGGGACTGAAAGGAGAAAGAAGCATGAAGCATGGCTAATTGAAGACGATGGAAGAGAACAATATGCTGCTCATTCTTTTCCAGCCGGAAAGCAAATGAGCATTTTTTTTTTTTTTCCAGAACATCAATAGTCTAATTATGCCTGAAGGTTATCAGTAGATAGACCACCACACTGCACAGGAGTGTTGCTGAAATAAACAGGAAAACGATGGTTTCTAAGCCACGATGGTAAAGATGACAAGAAAAATGACAGAAAAAGTAGAAAACAGGGTGTAGATCAATACATTGTAACAAATTGTAATCGGCAGTCACATGACTGCAACTAAGTGCATTTAGTAGACGTGGTTTAGGCTACTTGCTGGAGTGCAAACAAGCTTTTAGATTGAAGTAGAATAAATATTTTAGAGACCTTATCGTGTGTGTCCGATTGGAATTTTCCACGCCAACATCTCTCAGCTTTGCAGGTTTTGTGATTAAAATGCTTTATTAATGTAACAGGTCAGAAAAAAAAATGAAACCGCTCAACATCAAAGCAACAACAGCTGCTTGTTTCAATCAGCATTTGAGGAATACGTTCTGCGGTCGAGGAAGTGTGTGGGGACACTTTCTTACAACCAATTTAGCATGTTAGCATGTCCACCCCACTATTGTCACAGTGACCTCATCTTCTGATGGCTACTTCCAGCAAGATAACGCGCCGTCGCACGATGCTCATCTCATGTCAAGTTGCTTTCTTCAACATGACAGTGAGTTCACCGGGAGCGTCCACGGTCACCAGATCTCACCTTTGGGTTGTGCTGGAACGACAGAAGAGACAAATCTGCAGCTATTTAGTGATGCAGTCATGTTAGTTTGGACTGGAAATGCTGGGGAATTTCTCTCACACTTTGTTGGATTTGTGCTGCGAAGAAATTAAGCAGCTTGAAGACAAAGCAAGTTTGATTTCAAGACACCGGA
Source organism: Poecilia formosa (assembly GCF_000485575.1). Lineage (NCBI taxonomy): Eukaryota > Metazoa > Chordata > Actinopteri > Cyprinodontiformes > Poeciliidae > Poecilia > Poecilia formosa. Next base: position 89,335 of record NW_006800755.1, on the reverse strand, counting down.
GGAATTACTAGATTATGGAAGGTATTAGATTTCCTTTAACCTGCCAAACCCAATCAATTTTCCCATCTCTGCCGAAAAAAATATATTCCCAGTGCATGATGCTGCCGCTACCGTTACTTATAGTGGGGGTGGTGTTGTGATGTGCATGGATAGTTTCTGAAAACTATCTATACATTTCCTTCCAATTCACATAAAATATCCAGTTACATAAAATCCCAATCAAATGCTATGGTACCCACGATTCTTACAAAATATATGAAAGTCTTGCACCGTACTTTGTCCTCAAGCATCGCAATTCAGATTTCTACTTTAGGGTGTTTCTGTGTACAATGAAATTACAGTGGACTTGCACAGCAACAGAAAAGATTGCTTTAAAGACCAGAGCTTCGGACTCCCAGGTGGATGGCTTGTTTGATGACTTAGGGAAAACAGTCAAGTCCCACAGCTGTGTGGGAAGGATAAACTTTGACTTACTCCTATGATAGGAAAGACTTGTAACCCCGGTGGGGTATCTATCCTGCCCATAAAGAAGAGCTCTGAGGTTTTTCCTCCCACTGACAGGTTTAATAACTGCCCCGGTGTGACCTTTTGGCAGAGCAGGATGGAGCTCTGGGGCAGGAGAGAAGGAGTTGTGGGTTTCCATCAAACAAATCACAAGAAAAGAAAATTGTGTTTACAACAAATGGCCACTTTAGTTTACCCATCCCAGAAATAACGTCACATTCACTGGCTGTAATCGTATACGATAATTCAATAATTGCAATGTTACCATTTTGACCCCAACCGTCTCAGAGATTTAACATCTCTGATGTTTACATAAACTTTCAAATATTCAAGATCAATAAAACTGAAGAAGCAGAAGAATAAAGTCATAAAGCCATCTGATTTCACACTAAATAGGTTTTTTTTAAATTTTTTAATCTCAAATCTGGACATAATTACAGTTCCCAAAAGCCTCAAACAATGCCCACCTACACCAAGTCACTAGTTTTATTGCTCTCTGTTGTGATATGACTTGTTGATAATACAGCTTGAAAATTCCTGCAATGGGGTTTTCCCCTAAGTCATGAGCTGCTGTTTTAGTTTCACTTGCTGGGTTTGCAATTAATCCATAATAGAAAGTGTGTTCACACACATACACAAAACCTTTTTTAAAATTTTGAGTTACACACAGCGGTGTATCTGAAAAATAAATAAATCATACAGAGTAGACCAGAGAGTAGAATAGAGTTTCTTCTGAATAGAAAACTGAGAAAATATTACAAAGTTGTTTGCAATAATTATATTAAAAAAAAAAAAACAACAACAACAATCAAGCAAAACTTTCTAACAATTTAAAAAAAAATGGACCATATGAACTTTAATGAATCAACAATGCTTTCGGGGCCGTTTGAGTCAGTTTTCCCTTTTGATTTTCCATTGCGGTTTTATTCCTGTGAGAGTTTCTTTTAGCAAGAACGTTTGCATCCCTGATGCGCCAGCGTCACGGTTAGTTTATCCTAAAGTCAGTTTCTGCTCTGGTCCCAAACAGAACGTTGTGTCACGCTCTATGAGATGGATTTTAATTATACTTGTGTGACTTTATTGTTCTTTGGAGACTCAAAAACGATCCTAACACAAGAAGTCCCACGGCTGACAAACGTCGTCCAAACTTTCGACAGGTAGGTAAAGATGAGGGATGTGTTTAAGATCAGCTTAAGCTTTTTAAGAAAACTGTACACTTGAGAAATACAAGTGTTGATATTATTGAAAAATGAATGTATTTCACTAAATCAATTCACAAAGATTAGCTATAATATAGATTAAGCACAAACTGATGTTTGTTAATTACTTAGAGCCAAAGCACAAAACTGAAGGTAATAATATGACATCACAACAACAAAAGAACAATACAAAAATATGAAAAATATTATAAGTGCCTCATTTTACAGAAGTACATATATCCAATTGCATTACTACTGAAGATAGTTGATACTCTGATATTAACCAGTGTCATAAATGCGCAGTGCCATCTTGTTAACGTCCAAACATAAAATCACCATGGCAACCAAAGCGACTAATGAAATCTCTCAAGAGTTTCAAGTCGAAGCTCTTCCCATCCGACGAGAGACAACAGAAAACACTCCACCTGCCCCACAAGAAGACAGAGCAGAGCGGTCACATGGAGGGACGGCTCAGGAGAGGACACGTCTTTCGCCGTATTAATTCATACGTTCCTTCTAGACATGGCAGCCATCACAGTCAGTTAAGGGAGATGCATTCCTGCCCCTCTCATGGGCATCACTGTGACACTTCCAGTCGTCACATGAAAGCAGCTGCTCTCCTAAGTGGAAGGGCTTTACCTCCACTTAGGAAAAGTGAAGCGATTTAAGAGACTGTGGTTCAGTGGGAAGAGCAGGAGTCTTTAGACCGGAAAGTCGTAGGTTCGACTTCATGTTCCGTTTGTCAGATGTGACTAGAAAACAACGAGGTAAATTCAACCCATTTATCTAAAGCATCAGAAAATTATGGGGTCGATATTTAAAGAAAAGACATACATGAACATGGAATTAATACTACCTCTTATTGTTGGTCTGTGATTAGTGAAGCTGAACCGTCCGCATTGATCGACAATAAACATGGAGACAGAAAAAAAAAAGTGCATCCAAGGCAAAGAAAAGCTGATTTTTGTTTAGCTGACATGAATCCAAAAGATCTAAAATTGCACCAATTTACTGGACCACAGCCATTTATTTCACAATAAAGAGCCCAGAGTTCAAAATCCTAATGAATCGACACATTGCTTAATTGTTCCCGAATGTGCATTTTTAATGAATAAAGTCATAAATAATTGATCAAACGCATAGTTAATTCAGTGGTTTATAAAATCAGAACTGTTCATTTTACCCAGAGCAAACATAATCTGTTCCTGGACCTGTGCTGCATTGCTCCATGGATTTATTTTGTCTGCCACTGATTGTTCATCACAGAGTCACAGAGCAGGGGGGCTACCTTTGATTTGTTTCGGATCATTTCTTTGATCCACTTCTTGCAGAAAAACACGAGCTCGCCGCTTTTATTGTAGGAAAATAAAAGGAGATTATTTGGACCAGACGGAGGTAAAAGATGAATACTAGTGTATTAAACGTCAAATTAATCAAACACACACACACACACACACACACACACACACACACACGTGCCATTATTTAGTTTATTTTCAAATTATGTTTCACGCTACATGTTCTTATACTAATGTCTCCCGGTTCAATTGGATTCACAAAACAGAAGAGGACGGACAAATTGCAAAAAATAAAAAAATAAAAAAATTGCAGCAACTATAATCATGGTCATTGTGCAACAAACCAACAGTTTATGTCTGAAATACGTTATTTAGTTTTGGTGCAAAAAAAATGAAACTGCAGAATATCAAAATATGCATTAATACCATTGTCAAAAAAAAGGCAATAAAATCTGAATTAACATTTGCCACAAGCTGCTCCTGTTGGATTAAACCACATTTAAATTTTGCAAAATAAGTTGCTAGAATAAAACACAACGCAAAAGATTTTTAACACTTATGGTTTATTTTGATATAGTTTCAGCGCATAATGTGAAACTGGTATTCTGCACAAACGCCTAAAAAAAGCACCAAACAATTAATGAAGACAAAAGGATAACAGTTAAAAACAATATTTTTTGTTTTCAAAAATAAAACTGCCCAAAAAGACGATAACGGGACCTTAGGAAGGACAGAGAGCCTTGCCAAAGTAGATAAAATATACGGACAACGATTGTAATCACACAGCCAGACATATGCAGCAGACATATTTGGCTGTTTGTTTAGTCTGAGCGATCCAGTCTGAGTCCAAAACTAAATGAACCTGAGAAGCCCCCTTCCCCCTCCCCAAAACAAACAAAAGCAACCCTCAAATGCATAAACATCCAACAGAAGATTGACGTTTGGTAACAGGCAAAAATCAAACTGAACCCACAAACAATAAAACATGTAAATCGATCCGGCCAAGAACGAACTCGGAGGAACCGTCGGGCAGGGAAACAGCTGTAAACAGCAATTTCAAACAAATGAGACAAATGAAATGGAATGAATGCAAACCCGGCAGCAGACAGACGCAGGTAGAGATTGAAATGCAGATAGTCCCCCCATGAACGCTGACTGAATCTCTTTGTTATTCTGACATCATCACCGAGGCTATAATTGTGCACCAGACCCATAACTCACGCGTGAAACATTCATTTTTTTAATCCCCTTCAGGTGCTTCACAAACGTCTCCATCTGTTGCTTCTTCGTCCTCCAGAAGCCACGTCGTGAACTCTGGAGAATGCAAATAAGACTTTGTTCGCTGCACTGTGCTTTGTCATCCGGTGTAAAGACAAAAAATATGAGAAGACAGCTTTGCAATGCAAATTTTGTAAAGGACAGATAAAAGAACAAGCACAGGTCTTGTTGGTATCCATGCATCAGCTCAGACAGAAACAGCAGGAGAGCGGTAGGTGCAAGCACCCGCGGTCGGATCACATTATCCATGAAGTAACTACAAAAAACCAAGTAGTTGGGATTCTTTGCATATGCCGCACCTTCAGCTGGTTACATCCCAAAAAGGTCAGGCTGTTATTACAGATGATGCTAAGCTATGGGAGGGCAAGGGATTCATAAAGATTCATGAATATCAGGTGTGCTGGAGATGAATTACCCCCTACGTATGGAATAAATCCCAATCATCAACATTAAGAATTTCAGAAAGTGTGCGATCTTCTTCGGAAATATCCGGGCAACGACACACAGTAAATGTGAACTCGGCTGGAGAAAAGCAGATGTGTTACAGGAGGGGAAAAAAAAAGAAAAACAACAACCAGCAGAACTCCCTTCTCAAGCCACATGGGTACTTTCTAGAAGTGAGGACAAAGATGGGGGGGAAAAAAAGGGAGAGACTCTAATTCAGATAATGACACTGATGCAAGGGAACATGCATTGGAGGTGAGGACGGCGAGGGCATGAGGGAATGAGACAGCGGAGGGCTCAGGAGCCTCTGAGGAGTGGTGGTGTCAGGGGAGATAGAGGGAGGTAGCCAGCGATTCGCTGCCAGAAGGGGGAAGAAGAGAAGAGGAGGGGGGGGAAACAGAGGAGAGGGCAAGAGAGAGAAAAATAAAGACTGTTTGTTGGATTCAACCATTTCCAGTGGCAGCAAATGTTTAAATTAAAAAGGTCAAAACAATATTGCAACAAAATTGAAAAAAACTATCCTTTTTGTTTTGTATAATAACTGATAACATCAGGTGTTTAAGGTTATTTTTTTTAATGATTTAGGCATTTGTGATCATGTCTGATCACTCTTTTTTTTTTTTAAGATAACGATTCAACCAGGAGACATCCATGATTACGTCAATCATTTTTATGTGGTTTCTCTGTTCTTTTTTTGTTTTAAATCACAATTTATGCATCAGATAATTATGACTGTGTGTCATTTCTTTCATCGTCAATGAAACATTTGTGATGCAAGAAAAGTTTCATCAGCCATTTGCGTATAATGGCTTCCCAACCAGAAGATAATTAATTGTGTGTCTGAAAGCAACACATGGCAGAAATTCATATTTTAAAATCCATAAATTAAGCTTCTGTAAAGTGTCGCGAAAGATTTTTGTTTAAGCATTTAAAGATGTTTCCCATTATTTTCCTTTTTTGTTGTAATTCTAAATGATAATCCACATTTTACTTTTTTTTTTTTGTTGATGTTGTAACTTTTATTTTCAGACTCCATGAATTTAGACTTCTTGAACTTGGATCCACCACCAAAGGTCAGAGGACAAGTAAAACACAGAGTGTGATTTTGAGAAAAGTGCTGAGGTAGAGATCTAAAAAAAAATAAAAATAAAAATGGTAGGGTTGGTTTTATTGACATTATGTTTTTTTTTATTATTATTTTTTTTATGGAAGTATTTTAGATTGTCATGCTTAGGAATGCCCTCAGATGGAATTTCAATGCAAATGACTGAGTGTGTAGGAGCAGCTGCAGCTCAAATGTGATGCTGAGGAGAGTAAAGTGGAAGAGGGATGAAGACTGGGAGACAGAGGGAGGGATGTATGCACACGGGGCTCAGTGGGGAGATGGATACGGCTGTGCAGAGAGGTGGTGGGAGTTTGCACAAACAGTGAAACGACCAGCCGCGGCTCGTGCATCGGGGCGTCGGATGCAGCTGTGGTCTGCCGAAGGAACGCGGGGATTTATTCAGAACTAACTGCGAGGAGAGAACGACTTAACACGTGGGGCACAAAGAGGGGCGGGAGACTACGGCGGGAACAAAGGATAAGGCTGCAGAGGAGATAAGAGTGACAGAAGAAGAGCCAAAAGCAAACGTCAAAGCAGGTAAGGGCAACTTTTAAATGAGAGATAAAGCTGTGCTGGCATGCTTTAAGGGATGAGATGTAAAGACACCAAATAATTTGGGGGGTTTGTGAACAGCAAAATTGCGGGGAAAAATAAGCAATAAAAATTTAACGTTCAGGGAAAGACTCAAATAAAGCTGCAATGAACACACGATGTGAGGACATTTACCCTAATTCCTATTAATTTCCACCCTTTAACTTTCAGTTTGTCCAATAGCAGGGACAGTCATTCGTGTTCATGTGTCCATGGTCAATTAATGAATGTGCCACAATGCAACTCATCTGCAAGATGTTTTGCTTTGGTGACAGAAACATGGATTTGCATAACAGCAAGACATGAGAGTGCTGCTTTCTATTAGTGGCAGTAAGATTAATCTGCAGGAGGTTGGAGAGGAAGGGGGTGGGGGCGTTTCAACCAGTGACAACAAGGGCCCCACAGTGAGTTAGTGCTGTGATTAGTTGTTGGTGATGCAGAGTGAATAAACCATGAGGCTGTGACAACACGCATCGACAGACCAAGGCACACTGTTTCACGTAGAAACTTCAGCTAAAACACATAAATGTACAGGTGGACGCATATCTGCTCAATGGTCTTTGCGTCATTAAGTTGTGCAAAATGGAGCAGCTGCTGACGCAACGGTGTTGACCAAGAGGTACGGGATCGATACCACATTCCTGTGCATTTGTTGGTGGAGACGCTGGAATGACTCTTGAGCTGCAGATTTCCCCCGAGGTGTGTAACCACGCTCCCGTCAGACGCTGCCATCCAATGGTGAAGCTGAGCCATCCTGCACTGTGGTGCGAAGGGGAATGGCTTGTGAAGTCTTCGCACAACTTGAACTTTTTCATATTTGTCACGGTACATGCCGCAAGCTTCAGTGACATATTTTGAAAAGAAAGGCTTGTATTTCTTTTTAGGGGTATTCCCTTCACTGGAATACCCCTAAAAGGATAAGCAACCAATAATGCAATGTTTGGGCTGTAAGAGGAAATCCCCAGTTTTGGATAAGTCACGCAATCGTACATCTGCAAATCCTAGAAAGGTCGGTGGACATGGTGGAGGAATTTGTCAACAGGATGATTTCACTGTAAAACCTTTGTAGGTGGTTTAGGTTGGTTCTGCTGCCTTTAAAGTCAACTAGAAAACTAGAAAAAAAGTTAAAGAAATTAATCTAAAACCATTTACTGATGTAACGTCTACCTTTGACAAACTGACACTTCTAAGTTGAAAATCTAAAACTTGCCAGATTTATCTAAAGAATAAAAGTTAGTGGACATAAAATAATGGTGCTGTGATGTTTTACTTTTAGTAATTCATTCAACAAATCAAACAAATAAGGAAGTGAGGCATTAACCGCATGAAGGTAATGCTCGAAGTTGGTGAGGCGCCGTGTGGAAAACACAACAAAACACGTAGAGGAGAGTGCTATGGGCAGGTGAAACCAGAATGTCACTTTTTGGCGTTCCTAGCTATGTTTGTTGTAAAACTAATCTCTGCACATCATTCCTATCATGAGACACGGTGATGACTTCATCATGCTGTGTGAATGTTTCAGAAGGGGAAAAAAGAAGAGGCTGAAACAAAACGCACAGCTCACTTTTCAGATTTAAAGTTTTTCTTTTTCCTTCCACTTCCCAATTGATCTATCACTTAAAATCCTACTTGGAAATTCCTGATTGTGACATGACAAAACATGAAAATGTTCAAGGAGCACTCAGTTTTTATAGAAAGAGAAATTTACGCGTGTGCGCTTTTCACTCCTTTCCTCACGTTATCTGAGCAGCGCCGTCGACCTCCGTCTGTTGATCCGCAATGACTGTCCAGCTGAATGAGCTCCTCCTCATCTGCCTTACCGTCACACAGGGGTGAGCGAACTGCTGTTGAAACTCAATCACTTTTATTGTCCATTTCTCATTGACTGACCTCTTCTCTCCCCCCCCAGTGGTTGCATGTTCCCTAACAACCACTGGGGTGAGTGGAACGGCTCTCAGCTTCAGCCCACCATTCAGAGACTCATGAAGGGATACAACCGCTACCTAAGGCCCAATTTCAACGGTAATCAAAAGACTGAGAATACTTTGTTTTTGTGTTTGCCGATTGGATTTTGACCACATTTCTTGTCTTTGTTTACAACAGAAGGTCCTGTGGAGATTGGAATGAGTCTGGATATTGCCAGCATCGACGCCATCTCTGAAATAAATATGGTACACCAAACTCCGCTTCGTTCTTCTTTACAGCAGCTGGGCTTAATAAATGAGGTGGTGCAACAACAAACAATGAAAGAAATTCTTCTTGAATGCCGTCCTGTCAGGACTACACAGCGACCATCTTTCTCCGTCAGCGGTGGCGCGACTCCAGGCTGGTGTTTCCCGGGAACGAGAGCGTGAGCGTGGACGGGCGGCTGGTGTCGTTGCTCTGGATCCCGGACACCTTCATCCCGGACTCGAAGCGCTCGTTCCTTCACGACGTGACGGTGGAGAACCGCCTCATCCGCATCTTCAGCAACGGCACCGTTCTCTACGCGCTCCGGTACGTTGCACCTTCCCTGCAATCGGCCGCGCTCCGGCCTCAGGTCCTACTCAAAACAGGAAGGAATCACTGATGCATCACCACCCAGTCATGAACCTTAAGGGAGTGACACTTCATTTCTGGATGCCTGGTGTCCCTGAAATTGCTTTGATTTGTCATGTCGTTGGCATCTTTGAAAATGTGTCTTGACATTTAATCTGTTTCGTCACCCGGCTGTGGAACTTTGTTTTGACTCCAAAGCTTAATAAAAGAAGAAAAAAAAAATAGCAGCTTTGCATTATGTTTAGATTCACCCTTCGTCTGGCTGAATTAAGACAGACGGTGATTCATGAATGTCAACATGAACGGTGGCAACTTGCTTTGAACATGAGTCAGGAAGCTGCCCTCGAATATGCAGAGCGCTTCGCCTGAATGTTTACTGTGTTGCTAAGGGATTTTTAGGATGATAGATTATCGAGACTTGGAGTTAAACATGAATTATGCATCAGATAGCAAACTTTCATACCGAGACATCAGCTACGAGTCTTACAGGAAGAGCGTTCTTTACTTTGGATTTTAATGATGGGTATAAGAGTCAAGGGGGTTGAACATATACATGCCACACTTTTCAGACAAACGGCACATTTTATGTGCATCTTTATTTGCAATTTTTGTGATTGGGTGATGAATAGGGATAAATAAATGAAAGAAAACCTGCAGGAGGAAGCAGCAGACATGACACTGAGGTAAAGGTTCATATCCCGGCTGAATAACAACCCCAACAAGAAAGTCAGATCAAAAGCAGAAAGATTAAAAAAAAAAAAAACTAAAATGTTTTTGTGGGGGGAAAAAATAAAAATAAATCTGTATCTTTTGATATAAATGAGAATCTTTGATGGGACTTCATAGTTGACATTCATAGAAATTTCTACATTCATTCCGGCTAAGGTTGAGTTGTTTTGTCAAAAGGAACGGGCAGAATTTCAATGTCTGGATGTGCAAAGCTGGTAGAGACATGGGTCTACATTTCTAATTGGCGGTTGCTTTAAAAAGTATTGACGGGGGGCGGAGCGGGGCGGTGAATGGCACAACACACTTCTCTTATTTATAAATGGAAAACCATGTGAACAGCAAACCTTTTAGACGTTAGTTTTATTGTTGTTGCTTTGTTATACACAGTGACACAATATGTGATATTATTGTGGAACTTCAAGTCCAATTTCTCTCTCAGGGTGCAGCAAAGCTGTTTTTTTCTTCTTATTATTCAAAAATAACTCTACACAACATAAACTCCTCCCTTCTCATCCCTGATGTCATCACCTGATTTAACTGACCTGTCAGTAATGATTGCACATCCTAATGTGATGATATAAAACCAGTGATTAAAACAAAACAAACCATGAATAATCCGAATAATGACATAAGTGTGGCAGTACTTTCTTTAAGCACGAAAACGACACGCCGTGGGGAAGAAACTTCACCCCCCACGGTTAGAGTGAGAGAGTTAAACGTGAATAAAACATCAAACGGTGGAAATATTTGCTGACATATCAAATCGGGGCCTTTGTTTTATTTTGTGTTTGGGTTTTTTTTTAACTGTCACTCAGAAGAAAAACAGTTCTTAGCTTTCACTGATCTGTTGCCGTCTTGTGCTCAACAAAAGAAGGAAAAACTTTTATGGGGAAGGGGGGGGTGGGAAATCGTTTTTGATGCTTTTGCTTTGAAAACTCGACAGCATCACGGCTACCATTGCCTGCAACATGGACCTGACCAAATACCCCATGGACAAACAGGTGTGCACCCTGCAGCTGGAGAGCTGTGAGTACTTTCTTCCCACCGACCCTCCGCCAAGCGTGTGTTCGTCTTCTTTCCATTACCTCTGTAGCTTCACATCTTCGTCAGTGTAGAGAGTATAAGCTCTTTGTTGCTGTGCAGATTTGATGCTATAACCATGTACCAATAGCTCATGTGCTGCGTCGTCAGGGGGCTACAACATCCAGGACGTGGTGTTCTACTGGACAAGAGGGAACGACTCTGTGAAGGGTCTGGACACCTTGCGTCTGGCTCAGTACAGCGTGGAGAGCTACTACACGTCGGTGACGGAGGCCGTGTACGAAACAGGTACGGAGTGGGGTAATGTCCAAGCGTGAACGAAATCCATCGCTTTTATGCGTTTAGGGAGCTGTGCTGTCTCGTGTCTCTAAACAGGTCATTACCCCAAGTTGGTGCTGCATTTCTCCCTGCGCAGAAATGTCCTGTTCTTTATCTTGGAGACATACGTCCCCTCCATCCTGCTCGTGGTTCTCTCCTGGGTCTCTTTCTGGATCAGCCAATCGTCTGTGCCAGCCCGAACGTGCATCGGTCAGTATTTTTTTGTTCTTTATGATTCTGGTACACCGTGTACCAGTCAAGCCTCTGAAGACACCGGCTTGTTGATTTTTTTTTTTTTTAACTATGGTCAAATTAAAATGGAAACTTTTGCAACGTTGCAAGAAAGGAGACATGAACAACTGGCAACTCAAAAATACCTTTTGATTTATTTCTTTATTTCTTTACCTTTTGATCAGCTTTAGCAGGTATTTACCCACTAAATTAAATCCAAATATTGTCTGGTTTGCAGTAATTGTGTCTTTCTAAGCCTTCTTCTGTTGTGGCTTAATTACAGTCAACTGGTTCTGCTGGACAAAATTACCATTACGGTCTTTAAACAACTCAAACTGAAGCAGCACATAATCATCGGAGGAAATAACATAGACATAGTTAAGAGTTTACATTGTTTCAGATGACTGTTATTATTGTCCCTGTCTTCTTTGCCAAACACAATCCGTGCTGCAATGCAAAATGTTTTCGGAGGCATTTCAAGTGTCAGGACAGGAACATGCATGTTGAATGGCACTGCACAACAGGCCGATGTTAAATTTGAACGTTTACTCCACTTGAGAGAGAACCAGTAAGTTGCAGCTGATGAGGCGGATCCATGATGCTTTACCTGCTGTAGTTTTGCACACAATAAACTTAACAAGTCTCACGTGAAAGTAAGTAGATTTGTAGATTTGTACTCTGATAGCAGACATAGGGTTGTACGCCTTTTATATGAGTAAATTACATTGTTACTCACTGGTCTGGGGACTTCACCACTTGCTTACCTGATGGTACTCTGACGTCCATCTACGACAGGTCAGTACTGCAGAATCCAACATACGATAGAGATAATTTGATGTTTTTTTCCAAATTTTCTTAAGTTTCCACAAACAGTAGGAGTCATTCTGATCAGTAAACTGCTTTGCCTTCATTCTTGCTTTAACAATTGATTCTTCAAATCTCTGTAATCTGGACGCTACCGGTGAAAAAGCAGGTTGTTGCTTCGTTGTGATGCGTCACTGTGGGGAATAATGGTTTTGCTCTTTTTTTGATATGTTGGGACTTTGGTTCACTTCCAGAACATTTGGAGGTATGTCTTATCTGACAACTAAAATCTAAAAGATTGTTTAAATATTTTTTTGAAAAAGATATTTTGCCTGTAACCAACCCAACACTTTAGAAATCCCTCATCAGCTGCTATAGTTCTTCGGTAACCTCACTGCATTTGCCGTTGAATCTGAGAGCAGTGGAAAAGCAGAAGTGTGAGCTGCATCAAGGCACCATAACCAGCCAATGTGTGGTTTGTTAAAATACTCTTCAAAAAGTGCATTCAAACAAGGGAATTGCCAGAGACGTCGTGCGTCGACTCCAAACAAGCCAGTTGTGGTTATAGTGAACGCAGCACCGGTGGCTGAGGGGATCTCGTTAGCTGAATCGGAGGCATCGGCTGTGGAACCGCTCGTTAAATGTATGTAGACAGACCTGGCTGGATGCAGCAGCAGCAGAAACGTATTGAATATTTGCCAGTTTGTCAGTGGAGCTTCACTTCTAAAGGGCTGAGGGTGTTCACTGAGGCATTTTTTTATGTCAGGACGAAGCTACGGGCTTTGTTAATTTATCTCTTTTTTTACTCGTGGTGTTCAAAGCAAAAGTCCAAAACTTCTGCAGTTTATGGACTTTTAAAGATTAGGTTCCAACTCACCATAATCTGTACTTCTAGTTTTATTTTTATTATAAAAAAAAAAAAAAAGCTTCTTGCTCATGCTGCTCGCTTGATGGTGTTAGTAGACTTTTGGCTCCCACAGCAGGAATACAATTTAAAATATGTCTTATTAGTAAAATGATTGATTGGCTGAAATGAACAATTTTGCCAATTTTAACATTTTTAGTTTCAAATGTCATTTCTTTAACATTTAGCTTTATGTCACAGTTGAACATAAAATTATGAACCAATCTTCAGTTGTGATGGATAGTCGTACAAACCAAAACACATTGCATAAGACTGGACGCCGTTCTCTTGCCCAGGTTAAATTTCTTCACATTCACTTCATTAGAAGTAAAAATAAAACAAACATCGAGTCAGTTATGTATGTTTTTCATGCGTTGTATTAGTTCAGGCATTTTAAATGACTTCTTTTTTCAAAGGATGAGACAAAGAGAGGGCTTAACACGTTTGAGGGAAAAAACAGAGTTTTGATGAAAAGCAAAACGGTGCCAAGTTTTTAGGTTCAGATTGAGAGAGAACACCTTTGCTCTGCAAGAAGGGGATTTACTGGTTATTTAAAGTGCAGTGCTAGTTAAAAGTTATAAGCAGCATAATTCTTACTAGGAGTAGATAACTCTCTTGGCATCTTCACTGTTCCAGAAATCCAGATTTATTGGGTTTTAGAAGCTGAAAACTAACAACTGCTCAGAGACTCAGAAATCCTACAAATACGTCGATCCACTTTTAAACTCTTGTCGCATTTGTGGTGAGTGGTTATTTAGCCGGTGATTATTTTTTATGGCTCTCCATCAGTGATCCCTTTGTAAAACCTACTGAAATTGGATTATTAAAAAAAAAGAATTCGTTAAACTACAGTATTTTATTTTATTTTAGAACATCTTGTAAAGCAAAGCAAAGGTTTCACATGTTCTGCTCTCAAGTCCTTGAGATTTAGTGTCAACAATCAACTAGTCTGGATTCGGCCTAAATAAAGATGCAGAGACAGATGTATATGTGCTGCAGGAAATCCTTAAAATAATTACAAAAAGTAAAAGACATTGACAAGTCTTGAGCCAAATGAGTTATTACAACTTCGACAAAGATCACGGTTACCTGGAAACAGAAAACTTTCTTCTTGAGGTAAACTGACTGCAAATCGATTGAAAAATTATTCTACTCAAAATCTGCAGGAGTGACCACCGTCCTGACCATGACCACCCTCATGATGGGAGCCCGCACGTCCCTGCCAAACGCCAACTGCTTCATAAAGGCCATAGATGTTTACTTGGGCATCTGCTTCACCTTCATCTTCGGCGCCCTGTTGGAATATGCCTGTGCTCATTTTTATACAATGCAGCATCAAACCATCGAGGATCTGCACAGGGTAAGGAAACGCGTACCAGGCCATAAAATCCAGTCATAGATATCGACCTTGACTGGATTAAAACATCCGTGTGTGTGTGTGTGTGTGTGTGTGTCCCTCAAGGAGCTTTTGAGGGAGTTTGTCGAGTCCAATGGAAACGGCCTGGTGCCAATCGTCAACTCCAGCCAACCGAACCAGTCCGTGGAGGTGGGCACCACCACCGCAGAGGAGCCGGCTGAGGAGCCGGCGAAGAGCGACGCCAAGAACCACGCGGCTTCGACGGAAAAAGCGCAGAGTCAGGGCTGCGGCTTGTCGTCCGTGAAAGACGCCTCGCGCAGAGCAGCTGCCGTCTTCATCGTGGAAAATCCACACAACATCGATCGCCACGCCCGCACCGCTTTCCCCACGGCGTTCCTCTTTGTCAATATCCTGTATTGGCTCTATTACCTCTTTCTCTGAGTGCTGATTAGCAGCAGGCTGCAGGATAGCTCGCCCCACTGCCCTGAAAGCCTTCCCAACCTCCTCGTTAGCCAGCGGCTGGACCTGGACATGTCCGATTAAACTTCTTTTTTTGTTTGTTTGTTTGTAGCAAAAAGATAAAACCTGTTTTAGGGGCTGCATATAATGAGAAGAAGTTAGTCAGGACTGTGCTCTCTGCTAAAAAAAAAGATGGTATTAATTGCGAGTAAATGAACGGCTCTGCACATTTTAAGCATGAGGGTTCGATGATTAAAATCCATGCGTATCGCAGTGCTTTCAAAAGTATTCATACCGACTAAACCTTTCCACAAACTTCACTGTTTTGTTGGGATTTTGTGTGACGTACCAGTGAAATGAGCTGACTGATGGTCAATATTTTACCAAACACTTTGCATCTATTTGTACTCAGTCCATCTTGATCAATATTTTGTAGAACCACTTTTGAGCGCAGTTATTACTGCAAGTATTTCTCTGTCTCTATTGGATTTGTACATCGAGAAATTGACTTTTTTTTTTGCCCCACTTTTATTGGCAAACCAGCGTAAGTAGTGTTAAAGAGAGTGATGTGGAACCTAATTTTCCATGTCTCTCACGAGACTCGGAGTTGGATTTACGAACCATTTCATTATAGTTCTGGCTGTCTGTGTGGAATCCTGCTGGAAGGTAATCCCTGTCCCGGTCGTTAGCGTTTCGCAACCTCCAACAGCTTTTTTTTTTTTTTCTCCAGGGTTTCCCCCTCTTCTGGTTAGGATTCCTTTCCACCTACTCAAGAAACGCAACCTCAGCAAGATGCTGCCACCACCGTTGTTTCGTCACCGGGGAGAATTTTTTTCAGGGTGATGCGCAGCATTGGTTCGCTGCCACTTCCCCGTCTTTGCTGTGTCTCCTAGATCGGTGGTGGCAAGCTGCATGTTGGAGTTCTTTTAGCGACGGCTTTTCCTCTTGCTAGTCGAACTTGACGACTCCTGCAGGCGTGCTCTCAGTGACTGAACTTGAACTATGCTGCTGCCTCATACATGATCGGTCTTGCACTCTGCCCAAGTCCTTAGGGTATGCTTCATATATTCTGCAGTGTATTTCACCTGCAAAACATCTGCTGCACTCTTCATTTTATGTGCTTCTGGTTGGTTCTTTCTTGCCCTCCCCCCCACACCAACCCAGCACCCCCATGTGACTCTGTGCTCACTCCCTGACATAGGGCAGACATGTCTAGAGATGCATCACTCCATGACATGCTAAGCAGCACAGCCACGGAGCGAGGAGAACCAGACTCAACCTCACTCTCATCTTTGTGTGGCTCGTAAAGACGTAGTCGAATATTTAAGTGCAAGTTTTCTGACTAAGCCTGTGGTTGTTCTGTTCTTTCAACAAAGTTGTTGCCACACTTCCTTCAGTAACTAGTCGCCCCATCAGCAGATTCTTCCACCAAAGCGGTGGACCACAGCGGCTTCTCTAGAGCTACTTTGGGTTTCTCGGCTGCTTCTCTGGTTACTTCAACCCGGTTTCCTGTCGGTTTAGGTGGACAGCCATGTTAAGACTGCAGTTGTGCAATACATCCCCCCCTCCCCCCATTTTCAGATGAAATATTAAACAGAGCTTTGTGAGATATTTAAAGCTTGAAACAGTGCTTTGTAATCTGACCTAAAATCCTCCACTTCATCATACTTTATTTTCCACCTGTGACTTTTCTTTGAACGCAGGTAATTAATTGCATTGGGCTTCGTTATTAGGCATCAGATGCAAATACGTACTCGAACTTTCAGATTTAAATTTGTAAAAAAAAAAAAAGAAAAAAAAAAAGGTGGAAAACGACCTTCATTTTTCCACTTCACAAACACACATTGCTTTGTGTCGGTCTGTTGCATCCAATCCGAAATCAACACGTTTGTAAATGGAATGTGACAAGATGTGGAAAGGATCGAGGGGTATGAATACTTTTGGCAAAAAAAAAGCACAGCTGAATCATCAACGCCATCATCTGCTGCGCGACATTGAAATGCAATTATTAAATCATATGGATGTGCTTTTTTTTTCCTGCTTTGGCTGTATCAGGCCATATAACTGGCCATGTGCAATTAAACTGAAAACGGCAGAAACTACGTCTTGTTGGTGGAGTTTAATGAAGCCCTTTCGTGTCTCGGTGTTTTACGACAGTAAAAAAAAAATAAAAAAAAATACAACTGCTTGTACAGTGAAAAGCAAATTTATTAGTCCCTCATCCAGGTTTACATAAAGTGCAAAAGTTGACAGAAAGTATTTAAATGACAAAAAAAAGGGAATAGATCACAGAGTAGCACCGCTATGTTAGTCATTCAGTTGCCTACAGAAGGCGTTCAAGTAAATGTAGGACGCTGCTTGAGCCAAATCAGTGTGGCCAGGGATTTTTAATAGAATAATAATAATTAAAAAAAAAAAAAATCGAATGACCAACTCTTAGTGTCTAAAACTTTTGCGCAATGCTGTTTATGTTGCACGACGATGAAGGTCTGACGCAGAATGAAACAGAAACAGTAGTTGTAGTTCACTATGTACATGAAGAAAACAAGTAAAAATGCATGCCGCTGTGTGAAAAGGCACCTCATGGTAAAACTCTTTCCAAAATATCACATTAGTCAGGTTTGGCCTGCACACAGTTTCACTTTTTCATTTGCGGCACTGCAACCGTCTGGTGCCTTCCAACTCCACATTTCATGCACTTCCTTCTGCTTTCAGTCCACGTCTCTTGTGCCTTTGTCGCATAGATTCTCCCTCTCTTCCTTGACCCATTCAGTGCCATCAAGACAATGAAAATACACGGATGCAGTGAGTGAAGAGTCCGAGTAGCGTACTCCACGCCAAGAGTTTCAGGGCTGCAAAGAGCAAATATCCAGTGGAAATGTAGCTCCACCTGCTGGCTGATTTATGTATTGCTTTCGACACAAGTCCTAAATGTCAGAATGGAAAATTTTCAGAAAGTTTTCTGATAAGTTTGGTAGATGAACCTGATAAAGAAAGAAGGTGGGGAAAAAGTCACACCCTGTGATATCCATTTACTTCAGTCTTTTCCATCAAAATCTCTCCTAGATTCTTTTCTTTAACTCCCATTCCTGCAGGAAAAGAACACAAAGAGGAACGATTTAATTTTATTTACCTTATTGTGTGTCTTGGGGTAACTTATCACAAATTACAAGAGTCTAAATGTGACGAAACAGATTAGAAAAACAGAAATAAGCCACACCAGAGTGGTTTTTTTTTTTTTTTTTTTTTTTACCATGACCAGCCTGTTTGATGTTACAACAACCGAATCAGATTTAAGTCTAGCCTCTGACCAGGCCACTGAAAAGATGGATTTTGTTTGTTTTCGAGCAAAGAAAGAAGTAAAGTGACAGACTGATCAACTGCTCTGAAAGCGCAACATAAATTTAATCAACATCCTCACCTTTGCCTTCTGCATGACGGTCCCAGCAGAGGACGCACAAATCGACGGTGGCCTCTTTCGCATCTCTGCGGCGCAGTTCACTGGTAAAGAGTCACCGTAGGAATTCTGGACTTTTTTGCCAGGCTCCTGAGGAAAGTTGAGAAGTAAATAAAAAACGACTGCAAGGTGAAAGAGCTCCGTCTTTCCGCACAGATGGACAGATCTACCTTGGCAGGTGGCCTGGCCTCCACAGGTGCGCTCAGCGCTCCGCCTGCCAAACTCTTCTTCAGGTTTTCTTTGACCTGCGTCAGCCTCAGCTCCAGGTCCACCCTCTCGGCCTCTTTGGCCTTGCAAGCCTCCTCCAGCTGGGACACGCGCTTCTCCAGCAAGGGCTTTCTCCTCTCTGCTCCACAAACACCACGTACTTTTACATTTAAGTTATCTTTAAAATTGTAACCGTCTCACTGAAGAAACTACTTTCATATCCTCTAAGATACTGAACTGGCACCAAGATGAGATGGTGTTTGTTATTTTATTTCCTGCATTTGGAGAGCAATGCACTGCTCCAGTGAACATGTCTGAATGCTCCCTCTCCGTCAGCGACAGCGGCACACCGCGGGAATCACAGGAAATTCATTAATTAGACATGGGAGACATTTTCATAACCATGTTGTTGTTTTTAATACGAGTAATAGTTGTATTCGTCTGACTGGGGGGCATTTTCCTTTCACATGACCCTCATGTAACAGTGGTCAGAAACACAGAAGAGCTGGGAAGAACCCTTCACAAATACTGAAAGATGCCTTGCATAGATTAATCGTGTATTGCAGTAGTATAATCTCAAATTGATGATTTCTAAAAAAAACAAAAAAAAACAAACATATATATAGATAGAGAGAGAGAAAGAGAGAAATTCAATGTGTTTCACCAAATCTTCTGATTCCACAATTACTGGTGCCCTTAAAAAGTTCTTCTAAGATAAATGTAACTGAATCACTTCATGATACGATTGATTGAATTGATCAAACTGTCTGGATTTTTTTCTTTAAGTCAGATGTGTTTTTTTTTTTAAGTCTGAACACGTCTACCGGTGAACAGCTACTCATGCAAACTTTCTGTAACATCAATCAAAACAAGAATTAAAAAAAAAAAAGAAGAAGAAGACGGCTGAGATTCACAGCGAGCAGAAGAAAACAAACAAACAAAAAAAAACAAACAAACTTGAAACTGTCAGAGGACTGCAGCCAACAATACAGAACGGCCCACAAGAAACAAAGCCGAGACTATTTCATAGCCAATCTCTGTGGTTAAACTGAAATCCTGGAGGAAACCAGAAGGTGAGCTGAGATGACAAAGAGAAACCGTGTCAAAGGTCACGCTCTGTGAAACATCACAGGAGAAAATGAAGAGCTGTCTCGTTCACAAAAGAGGGTTGCACCAAGAATAAATGTACTCAAATTTAATTTTATCAAAAAACTGTAATGTCCTGCAACAGATTATTTATTTATGCACCTTTTCACATACCTTAATCACGGGCGACAATGTATACTGTATATTCATATCTAATAGTATTCTAACAAATTTTAGCTAATGAGTACTGGCGATCATTTAGAGACCACAGGTGAAATTGAAAATGATTTATGATTCATTCATCATTTCTGTTTTCCTTTTGTTTATTCATCTCCTCACCTGAAGCCACCTTCAGCTCTTCCTTCACTTCCCTCTTCTGCTGTCGGAGCGTCACCAGCGCGTACCGTATTCCGTCCCGCTCCGTTTCCAGCTCTTCTTTTTCCCTGAGGTAACGCTTGGCATCTTCCTCCGCTCGTGTTTTCCCATAGCGTCCATATGGGTTGGTATCTGGGTGGGAACAAAAGGTGAGGGGGGTCAGCAGACGTGCAGGGGTTGTGGGGAAAAAAGGAGAAAAGGCCCAGACAGCAACGCATCTCCCCGTCTGATTAATACTACGCTTTTTTTGTTTTTGTTTGTGGCGATTCGGGCGAGGGCTGCACAGCTAAGTAAGTTTAATGCGCTGGTTTTATCTTTCTTTGTGATCAAAACTTTATTTAGGGAGCGATCAGACGACCCGTGAAGAAGAAATAACACGCCGACTCACACAGAGCGGGGAGGTCAGGAGGTGAGACGGCACATCTAATCCGAGCAGTCCAATAAATCTCCGGTTACATCCTAAAGTTCTCAGTCATTACAAGTGCAGAGCTCTTTTCATGTGTTGGGGAGAAGCAGCGGCGCGAACTCTCTGCAAACCAGAAACGCTAATCTGCTCCACTTGTAAAGCTAATGACACAACAAGGCATTTGGGAGAGGGCGAGAGGAAACGGGAGATCACCGGTGGAAAACGAGAAAAGGACCGACAGAGAAAGAAGAAACGTCGAGGCAGATGGGGGGGCTTTAAATTACGGGGCTGTCAGCAGACTGGCTCGGCACTAGAAGGAGAGCGCAGAGAGTGTGAGCTCGCAAACGCACAAGAGAAACGGGATCTCTGACTCCACTGTGAAATGTAACTGCAGTATGCTAACAGGAAACATCTGCATTATTTCTTTTTAATTCGTTTTCTAGTCTCTGGAGTGACACATGGACACCGTGGGTGGGTGTAAAGCTGAAAAAATAGCGTGTAAAAATATTGTGGAATTGTGTATTCTGCAAAAAAAAAGTGCTGACACTGATTATCTCAAAAGCCAAGATGAAAAAACAAGCCTTTTGTTGGTGTGTGTGTGTGTGTGTGTGTGTGTGTGTGTGTGTGTGTTCGAGGGTATTCAAAGTTCGCAATTTATCCACGATTCGGGTCGAGATGAAAAAGATTTTAATCCAACAACCTTGTTATTTATTTAACAACGCCGCACACAGTTGAAAACTTTGCAATTAAAACCAAAAACACCCAAAACAATTAGAATATGATTTTGATTAATTGCTGAGAACAACTGTGATTTATTATCTTTAGATATGAAGATCTCAAACTAGTTTTATCAACAATCGTGTTGTCAAAATTTCTTAACTGCTTTATTTGAAGACGACCGCTTACAAAGATTGTCGTCATTGTAGCAATTTTGCTGCTTTAGTTTGGAGACGTTACGCTTTTAGTCATTTGTTGCAATAATTTTATCATCTCATAATCAGAATTAGCTTTGCTTGCAAAGTTTGTGCACACAAATAGAACGTGTGCGGTCTGGTTGTAATTGGCATGACGCAATATTCTAATCTGAAATGCCGAGTCTTAATTAGCTGTCAGCAGAAAATCATCATCAGTCAAACTGGAGCCCAGTTCAAGATGAAAAAAAAAAAAAAAAAAAATCACTATAAAAAAAATGCTTCAAAGTCATTGAAGTATGGCAGAGCATGAGGGCCAATGTAGGTAATGCTAAAAGTGAAATATCCATCATAAACTTAAGAAGTTTGAGATTGAGTTAATATATTTGAGGTTTTATTTTTAATGTATTACTGTGCAATATCAGAGGATGTCTTAGTTTTATTGTCAGAAACTAAAAAGACTAATATCTCAAAAGTTAGGTCTGTTTCTCCAAATCATGATCAACTAATGCATCATTATCCAGGGTTGGAAAATCGGTAGACGCGCGTTTTCAAGACCGTTTTGGAACCTTGACACTTACTTTTAATCTAACAAACAAATCTCCCTCCATTTTCCTTGAATATCTATGAAACAACAGACCAGATGCACCTACTTGAGCCCGTTCGCTTCAGGGAGACCAGTGACTTGTCTTGGTGGAAGTGGCTGTGGGAGTAACTCGAGTGTCGCTTCCCTTGATTGCGCGATTTCTCCTTTAACTGGGTGGAGGAGAGAGGAGGAAGGGATGGATGGCATGTAGAAGAAGAAGAGGAGAGAGTGAGGAAAGAAATTTCAGAACCACAGTCCTAGTACCACCACCAAAATCCAATACCGATAAGAAAACGCCGAGTCATGTATGCAGTTAGCTAGAGGTGGTGAAGGGTATGTCTCGTACTCCCTGCAGGTGAGATCAAGAGAGGAGTTTATGTTCTACAAAGCCTGACCTTTTCCTTTGCAGTCATTTTTTTTCTCTACCCCTGGAATCTAAAAAGGCATGACATAGACCACTGTCTATTTATTTAAGTTCCTTTCATTCAAACAGAGATGGTCCACAACAGCTGCACACATATACAGACGCCGCAGTCTAATCGCATCAAAGTAAAACATTCAGCCATAAGTTTCTGTTCAACTCGGAAAGAATGCGCCTGCCCCACCTGCGTGTCCTCAGTAGGGACCTCGTCGTACGTCCTGGAATCGGTGGAGGTGCTGCTGGAGGAGGTAGCCCACCTAGGACCGGAGAAAAAGGGAAGGGGGGGAGGAGTAGGTCCAGAAGGAGGTCAAAACTCTCTCCTCTCTCCTCTCAGCCGTCTCAAATATCCCAAACCTGATCCCCGTCTTAACTCACAGGAAGGAATTTCGAGCGGCGTCCCGAATGTGTGCGATGGTTTCCACGTCGACGTAGTCGTAGTGCAGGGACTCTGGGTCGGTGGCAGAGCCCGTTTCCGCGAGGATGACGCCGAGCCACTGCCCAAGCTCATCAGAGCTGCTCGCCTGACAACAACACGGGATGTTTCTGAGGTTCTAGCAAGTTTAATCAATACAACATAATTCACCAAGTTCTTTATTTCTTTTGGGAGGAGACGGACCGGTTTTTATACAAATAAATGTGCAAAAAATTTTATAATAAAAAGTTTGTCTATTTACCCTCGCCGTAGTCAAATATTTAGCTTTTTTTTTTTTTTAAAGTTTGGTCTCTCCTCCCACTCCACCCAAACGCGCTGCTCATAAGAACATAGTTTATTTGAGTTCATCAGGGCTTTTTAAGTGACAACATCTGTCTGGCGTTGGCCAACCTGAGACTCGCGAGAACAAATGCATGAGCTGAAAGCTCAACTATTTTAAGTTTTTTTTTTTTTTTTAAGAAAAAAACCATGATTTTCCACGCGGTTGTCCGTGTGAACCGTTTTTAATAAGGCGTGCCTGCTACATCGCTAAGAGTTTTACCTCCAGAGCTACCATCTCCGTGCTGTCCTTCATGATGCGGAAGGCAAAGGGGTGTTTGGGTCCAAGCCCGGGGACCACCTCACAGCCGTTCAGCGGCAGGGTCGGCAGGGAGGTCCGTGGGTCTCCCCGGTCGTGATAGAAGTGCAGGGAGCCTCTGCACACACAGCACCAGTGCTCTCTCCATACCTGGTTGACCAGCACCAACAAGTAGCCTGTGTTTTTGGTAAAAAATAAAATAAAATAAAAAAAGGGGGGGAGGAAGGAAAAATAAATTGTTTGGGAATTTGAGAGATCTCGAGAGTCAGAGCGGATCGAGACGCTACCTTGTCGAGGGTCACCGTAGGATGTCCGGGAGTCACCCGACCGCGATGACTTCTTCTTGGAAAAGCTGATGATGCGTGTGATCTTCCGTCCAGCAGCGAACGCTCCCCGCTTCACCTTAACTGAATCAAAATTTTAGCTTGTAAAAAAAACGCATGTTTCCGTTGGCGCACGTAAACATGCGCCAACGTGCTTTTAAACAGAATCTTGCAATAAGGAAGAAAAAAGGACATCTGACCTTCAAAAGATTTTATAAAAGGAAATCTGAAATCAAAAGGTAAGGCGTGCGTTTTTATTCAACCTCGCTAGAGTCAAATTGTTGGACCATTTTGTGCTGCCTTTTTCAGCTACAGCTCTTTGAGCTTGGTGTGTATGCATACCCCCTTCTTTGTAATCTCGCTCAGTCAGCTTGAATGGAGTATGTTACATTTTGGTCTCGTCTAACTTCAGGACCATTTTCAAAATCTTTGCCGTGTCCTCTGTAGACATGCGCTAACTGGTAAATGTGACTTCTTTTGGCTTTCTTGAAACTTTCTTCATGAGTGCTCTCCATAAAGGCTGGACTCTGAGTGTCTGACCAATAGCTGCCACATCGACAGACTCTCCCACTTGAGATGTGGAACATTGCAGCTCTTTCAGAGTTACCATGAGCCTCTGCTTTTGACCATTTCTTGTTAGGTTTGAAAGTTTTACAACGTCCTTTATATATTTGGATGTTGCACTTACTAGTGCTCAGTGAGCTTTAATTTAGGGGTATCACTTTAAAAAAAAAAAAGTACTAAAGATGCATGCCCCAGTTGCCAGACTTTAATCTGTGAAACATTGTGAGCTACCTAATGTCATCTTATCACAAAGTCTCATTAGTATCCACTGGAGTTTGTAGTTATGACATGACAAAGTGTTCAAGGAGTATGAAAACCTTTACAAGATGCAGTTTAAACCGAGCAACTCGGGAAGAAATTTCTCACCGTTCTCTTTGCTACTCTCTCCTGCTGAAACGCCCACGCTGTCTGAATCAGATGCGTTTCTGTCTACGGACAACCTCTGTGGAGGAACAATACAATCACAGTTTCAGGCTTCCACCAACACCGTCTGAATCCCACCCCAGGTCACTCGGCGTGGCTCACAAGAGAGTGAAACCGGTCAACACATGTTTAAAAAGGCTTCAGATTTATCATGCTGAAAGCCAGCCAGATTATTTGCCTCTGGTTTCTTTCAGAATCAGAGTAATACTCACGAAACACAAAGGCAAACCGACCTGCCATCTTCTGTTTTTGTCCCTCCCTCTCATCACGTCTCATCGGTGTTTCTGTTGGAGGCTTTTGTAGTTTCTGTTCGGACAATTTTCTGTAAGCTTCAGCGAATGTTCGAAGGCTGACTCACTGCCACCTCTGTCATTGTTGCCTTAACACCTAATTATGTCGCGCATCTCCTCTTCCTTTTGCGAGCCAAGTACAGGCATCACGGCACGCTGGGCTAAGCCAAACAACTGTTTAGAAAAATTGATGGTGACAGCACAATTGCTACTTAAATCAAACTTTTCCTCACCTCGGCTGTGTAATTACACCTTGGGAACAAAAATAACAGGGAAGGTGGCGAGTGAACATCCTCACCTTGTCAAGCTCGTGTTTCCTCTGAGTGACGGGAGACGTGGCGTCCTCGGGTACGCTTTGACCGCTCGCCTGTCGGACAACCTATTGGGAGTTTTTACATCGTAGCGTATTCATGTGTTCCTTCAGTGATGAGAGAGAGATGGATTCTCAAATGACGCTTGCCACAAAAAAGGTAGCATTTACCTTTAGCCACTTGTGAGCCTGCTCCTTGCTTTGAACTGCCAGCACCAGTCCATCTCCATTAGGTAAGGTGAACCTCAGCTCATGGTGCTTCTTTTTGATGTCCTTAGGTACATAGACGACGGAGCACTGGGGCAACAGGAGGTCCACGTAGGGACACGCGTCTTTGGAGTTCTTATAGCACTGCAGGGAGGAGGACACAAGCAGTGCTTAGCAATACCCGTTAACATTACAACCGTAATGTGTTTTAGTGGGATTTTATGAGGTAGACCAACACAAAGTAGAACATAAAGGTGAAGAAGAAAGAAAACTCTTTACTTTTTTTTTTAATTACAAATCTGAAAGTATTGATTAGATCAGAGTTCAGCTCCCCGAGTCAAATCACCTCTCAATGCAACCAGAGATACAAGTCTCTTGAGGTATATCTCTACCAACGTTGCATATAAAGACACTGAATTGCTTTGTCACTCTTGTTTGCCACGTAGCTCACATGACTTTGAACCGCTCACCTGCAGTCTGTTTTCTCGGATAACGGTGAACTGCTTGGCCCACTGACCGAAGCGTTTCTTGCGCAGCAGGAAAGCACATATGCGACAGTCTCTGACGGGAGGCAAGTTGCTCTCGTCTGACGGCCACTGATGAGTGACGCCGGGGCTCCGCTCCTCTTCGTCCTCCTCGTACGATTCGTAGGAACTGCTCAGAGCGTCCGAGTCGTTGTCTGGAGGAGCGGCGGAGACAATACAGGAAGCTTTAACCGGGTGAAATGGAAGTACGAGAAACTGGGATTATCTGATGGGTTTTCTTGCTCACAGGAGTTTTTGCGTTGCAAATTAATGGATGCCGGGTAGTGGCTGTCGGTCTCTTCATAGACGTCGTCGATAGAGTTGGGAGGGCTGGGCCTGTCTGAAAATAGATGACACGACATCCAACTCACTCACTGCGTCTTTATCCACTTAAATCCAACTTGCGCTTTGTAATTATGTTTGGGACAACGTGATATATGGGCATATGCAGATCGTTTTAAATCGTCAGCACTGACTAGGAGGCTTTCTACAGAAAACCTGACACCAGAGGTCACCGAGTTCAGTCTTCAGCATGCTGACCTCGTGTGATTATGTACTCAGGAGTCATGCCAGGACTAAGGGGCACGGCCTCTTCGTAGTACTCCTCAGGAGGAGGCGTTGTGGGTAGCGGGGGAGGGGAGTCTGTACAGCTCTGCGAATGCAGACACATAAACATAAACAAAGTCATGTTTCTTTCATTGCCAAGTTTCTGCTTTTTCAAAGCCAGAGGGTTGCAGGATATAAACCTCAGCAGTAAACGATTTCCATAAATTAGACACATGGGTGGACCTTTTAATCCTCAGTTTTCCAACATCATGTAAGACTGATGAGTCTGTGAACATGGGAAAATCCCACACAGACCCAGCAGAACCCACATATTTCACTGCTTTGTATTCGTGAATCATTAAGAGAACCTGCAAAGTTAGACCTAGAGACCAAGTTTATCGTTTTACCTAACACCTGACACATCCGTTAACTACAATGCCAGAGATTTTATTTTGGATGGGTTAGCTTGCCTGTTTTAAAGTGTCATCTTGTGAGTTTTTGTCATCTTTCAGATAATCCGTGACTTCCTTAAGGTCTCCGAGCTCGCAGTCTGGAAAACAGCAGAACATTTACATTCAAACTCAAAAAAAAAAGTAAAAAAAATAAAAAAAATCATACCAGACATCAGGAGCATCTCAAATACACAGATGTGTACGACTCACCAAATTTCTCAAACAAAGACTCCACAAAACTCGTCCCGTTTTTGTACACGGAAGAGTTGACGTAGATGTAGTCTGGTCCCGACTCTAGAATCAACAAAAACCATTCATTGTCGATTCACCAAACAATGAGAGCAGACACGTGACTTAAACAAAAAAAAGCAAATGGAAAGAGAATCCCATAAAAGATTCTCACATTTTTAAACATGTTTATCACTCAACAACATTTGAGATTTAATAAAAAATCCGTTTTGCCTACAACATATACCAAGATACTTAAAATCCGTTTAGGTTTTCACCAATATGCAGATAAAATACAAAACAACATGCCAACATCCCACACTTTCATTGACCCCATTTATCTGTGTCTTCTCCTCTCTGACCTGAAGTTTGGATCTGCTGCAAGAGGTTCCTCACTGAGGTTTTCTTCTCCTGGGTCGACATGCTGAGGTTCTCTTGGTCCAGCATCTTCAGCAGCACACCCAGCTCCTTAACCAGCACCTCCACTGCTGCACAAGGACGGAGTGAAAGGTCATGGCGGGCGAGACATCAGTTCAGGAGCAGAGAGGGCAAAGATCAGATGGACAAGTCTAAACAAACCCACAGGATTTCATTGGGGGCTTTCTCTCCTCTTTAGTTTTATGTTGCAATGCTTTACAGAGTGTCAATACACATCAGCGGTCTCGGCACAGAGACTCCCTCAGAGTCAGACCAGACTAAACAGACGGGGGGCTTCAGAGACAGGAAGCAATGCTAATTGGTAATTAACTCAGACAATGAGTGGATCTTAAGTTGTTTGGCATTTTCTCTCTTAAACGGAGAGTTTGGGATTTCTGAAGTGAAACTGATGGACTACACGCAGATAATATCCTATACTGAATAATCTCACATTATATTCATATTGTACACCCAAGAGGCTAAAGCTAACAGCTAGTAGCAAGGAGATCCAAGACTAGACTGGGCTTTTGCTCTCTTGAAGATCTCCAATCTCGAAACTGTCGTAGTGATTTATTTAAGTACTGTTTTTTGAACCTGAAGAAAAAGTTTATTTTGCACTGGACTGTTCCTTACAGAGAAAACAGGGATTGCCGAGACAGAGGATGGAGGTAAGAGGCAGTGTACCACCAATGATCTTCAAATGTTAGGCACATGCTGAACAACATGAAAACCTTTTTCCTCCAAAGTATCTGTATAACACAAAGTCAAGGCTTTTATTTCATATGTAATCTGAAATTTTGCAGGAATCTATACTTTGGAAATGCTCCGTTCTTCACCCTCCAACTTTTGCTTCCTTTGTAAGTAATCATCTGCTTCTCTTCAAATATCCACCCCAAACCAACCATTATGATGGTTAAGGCCCATGATATGGCAATTACATAGTGAATTTGATCAAAATTAGAGTTGTTAAAGACAATGGAAGTCCATTTTGATTTGGTACAAAAATGAAATAAGCGGTTCAACAGTTTTTCGGTCTGAACAAAAGAGTCTGACATGCAGGTCAATAAAAGGAGAGACTGGCAACAAAAATACTGTCCTTTCTTTTATGAAAACAAATATTTCCTCACAGTAACCTGTAATACTTGGGGATTTTACAAAGCTTTCCTGGTTCTGTAACCCACGAAGACTCGGATTAAAGGGATGTGACTCACATCATGTGTTGACCTGAAAGCTGGGGGCCGGTTCCCTCTCTGTTTTCAGACTTAAACTTAAATAAGCTGCCCTGCTAACCCTCAGCTGCTGGATGTTCTGGGAAAAGGTTTCACAACCTGCTGCATGTGGTTCACATTCTGCTTTATCTTATCTTAAACCACAGGGAAGCACCACCAAGAAGGACCTACAGATTGTCTCCTCCTTCCGTTTTGCCAGTCCTTGCACACCCGCGCGCATTTCTATGCTTCTTTACTCTTCAAACCATTGCAAGACACGAGCCGTCGCTTGCCTACAACACCACCTTCGCCGACTTCCCCACTCCTTGCATATTATTCTCTCACTCACTTACTCAAAATTGGCTAATTTTCACAGTCCAGTCGAGTTAGGCCCACTGAACCGTGCATCTCGCTGGGGTCAGACACGGGACAGCCGCTGAGCCAGAAAACTCTTTGTTCAATGGGCGGCCGTACGCCAAGAAGAAGAAACGTTACATTGAACACAAATGCACACCCAAACTAACATACACACAGATAGAAAAAACACAGGCAGGCTTCAGTTGTGTATTTAATAAGGTGTGTCAGTGTGAACTCTGGTCTGCAACTTTGGGAAAGGCATTCCTGCCCCCGTTTTGTGTGTGTGTGTGTGTGTGTGTGTGTGTGTACAAAGTATACAGATGCATTCTGGCATAATTTTTGACTCTCAGATGTTTAGCTGTGATAGAGTGACACTGCATGTAATCACGACTGACAAGCTGCCATTTTTTATTAGTTGGGAGATATATTTACTGTTTGGCAGCGGTGCACGTCCTTCGTTTCAAAGTCCCACTCCCTAAAAACAGACATAGTTTCCTGAGGCGGGTCTTCCTATGGGCTTAACAATGCTCTGCCACGGCCATAGTCAACATCTATAGCCGGCATGTCTGTTTGTCTGTTTCCGTTTAAAGACGCTGCTTTTCACCTTAGAGTAGTTTCCTTCCATTGTAATAAACTCTCCGAGAACTGGGCACGAGGAATTAATTCACGCAGCGACGAGGAATGTCTCCTCATTAAGATCCCATTCTCCCAGGGGAAATAAGGAAGTAAAGCTCATGGAGGCAAAGGAAGCCTGCTTTGAGTGGGATGTCTTGGCCTGGTGAATATTGTCCCCCTGCCAGCTGCTACAGCTGTTTAGATCCTGGCTTCAGCACTGGACTTCCCCTAGCCGGGCGAAAGACAAAACCTCTTCCACAGCATGACTCACTTGCTGCGCAGAGAAACTGAAATATACACCACTCAGCACTAAATCAAACAACACTGAAATCAAAGCAGTGCTTTCCAGGGGTGTTGGCACAAAACTGGAGCTCGCAGCCATAAATCTACTTCACTGCTTCATTTGGACCTGTGCTTTAGAAAGCTGATTATTCAATTTGAGGATTAGGGGGCCTATGCAATTGTGCCAAAATGAGCAAAGATTAATTATTTTGTAGTATCTGGCATGTGGGGTGCTGAAGACCACCTCTACAATGCCGGTTACGTCATGAGAGTCAAACCCAAACTCGTGGGTTCCAATTCATCTATAGCATAATATAATCCTTTAAATATTTGCAACAACGGTTTATTGGTTCAAAATGCATAATCTTGCTGCAGCTACTTTAACCTGAAAAGTCAGAACTCTGATCTTAGTGTTTATCCTGTTCCAGATGGAAGTCGGAAAACCCCCGTCATGTTAACAACTGGATAAAATAAGTTCCCATTTAATATATAATTTAATTTAAAGATATTTCCAAGGCAGGAGAGAAGACGATATGATAATGATTACACAAGGGGCACATAAAATTTTAACAGGGTTTGTAGGATTATTTATGTCCACTGGGGAACAGAGACAGACATAAAAACAACAATACTGTGTTATTTCTGTTTAAAAATCTGCATGTTTAGTCACCGGCTGACGCAAAAAAAATCAATCAAATTTTGGAGTAATTTTCAGGAGAATCAAGTTTTCAAACAAAACAATGATCTGACCTGCGTAGGTGTATCAACAACATGTTTAATGTTTGTCAAAGATGACATTCATCAATTGACAAGATGCTCTGCAGTGAAGTATCATCTTAAAGTGTTTCATAAATCTCAAGTTGTGTTTTTAAGAATCTGTCGTCAGTGTGAACTATTCTCATCCTGGTTGGAGTAATTCATACTGTGGTATTTATCCTGGTCTGATTCTACAGTGCCAAAAAAAAAACAAAACAAACAAACAAACAAAAAAAACACTATAAATACTCCCCTTCCCCTGCTTTTAGGAATCATTTAAATTTCTCCTAACTCTTAAACTACTGTTTACATAATCTCCATTCAGTGTAGAACAAAACAAATCCAGATTCAGTCAGTCAAGGTTATTTAAATTTTACATTCATCAGATGCAGTCCAATATCTAATAGATGGACACGAAGCAAATGACGACGCTTACAATTCGTTCATATCCTGCCAATCAGTCAGTCTGTCTGCCACTGCCAGTGTTTCTTTTGTCCACCAAATACTCAAACCAGCTAAACGATCGCCAAAAGGCGATAGGCCATCCTCAATATATTTGTTGCGCTCTAGTTACCTGGGGAAGGTAACTAGAGCGCAACAAATATCATTTAAAACTTTACTTTCCATAAGCAAACACTACTTTTCGTTTGTTGTCTTTGCAGTTTCAGGCACTAAAAGCAATATTGATTTTAAGACGCACTCTTACACGTGTGCCTTGTAAAAAAAAAAAAAGCATGTTTCCGCCACATCTGTTGATGTGAATAGCAGCCATATTGAAACACAAACTCTACCTTGCAAGTCTTAACTGGGGGTTAGTTGGCGGATGGGGAAGTCGAAATGTCCCCAGTTCCGAGTGAAAATGGAAGCCAGCATAACTGTGTGTCACCTAGCTTGACGTCAACAGGAAGTCTTTTTTGTCTACTGTCAGAAAAACCACTTCCTTTTTTATTTCAAAATAAGAGTCTCAAACAAAGATTCAAGGTATCAAGCCTGCAGATTGCATCAGCAGACCCAGGTCTCAAAACAATATTAGAAATGTACATCATACGGTCAGCAACTGGATACCGCACAGCAAGCCAGAATTCACTGTAGCAAGAAATATGTTTCTAATTAAATACAGTGTAATGCTACCAAATCTTCTTATGCTTCTATGAACAACCATTGGCAAATATAATTGGATCCGAACATATTTCATGTATTTAATAAAAGGATAAGATCAGAGATAGATTATACACTACTAGGTGTGATATTTATTTAATAAGCAAATAATTTAATTCTGCAACTTAAAAATGTGTTCATATACAGCATCCATATACAGTCTGAATTCACGGTTAGTTGTGGAGCTCTGGCTTCTGAAATTGTAATTAAACCTTCTGGGGTTGTTTTATTATTATTTATCATTGGAACTCAAATTCTTATTTGCGAGAACAAATTAAAAGTAGAAATATAAAATTAGGGGAAAAAAAGTGAGCTTAGCACTGAGTCACAGTACAGTCTGAAGCTCTGCAGGGGATTAAAAAGAGTTCAAGTTTTGTTGTTTGTCAAAGGGACTTTGATTGTTTAAGCAACTAGAAAAAAAGAAAGAAAATGCATGAATTTGAAAAGTTTTTCAAAGCTCTGCAAACAAATATACAGCCCTTTTCAATTGCCTTATAACTGCTGTAAAACACCAGTAACATTCCTCAGCTTGTTAATAGTACATGGTATTTGTGTGAGCTAGCACACTTTTGTAAGTCAGAGAATGGTTTGTCTAACACTACAGAGCAGGCCTTTAAAAGGCGCTTCCAATTGGAGTTTTTTTTTTCCCTTTTTTTGTTTAAACTCTGCAGGGGAAGGAGGTTGAGTGGGGGCGTGGGGTGGCAACGGGAGTTCAGCACCTGTGCTAACATGTCCGACAAACTCTGATGAAACGAATAATGTGACCTCAACTGGGTGCACGTAGATATATATATTTTTGTTTTCTTCTCGCTTCTCCCCTGTTATGCTAAAAGATCTCCCTCATGCTGAGACAACGTTCCGTGGCATGCAAAGCAAACACAAACACGGTCACAGTGAGTCAAAAGTCACAGATTTCAGTGATTTAGCATCAGCTCAGTTTCACAACATCGCTGCCTGCATCAGTTCACACCCACATAGAGGCTTTAGTGGATTAAAACAGTAACGTTTCACCCACCTGGTTTTACACACATGCGGCTTTCCCCAGTACATTTAAATCACTTACTCTATGAGTTTTCAAGCAAAGTGATGAGTTTTTTTGTTTTGTTTTTTATTAAGGTATACACAATGGAACTTGGGGATTAAAATAAACTTCTCTATTCAAAACTATAATCCTGACATTTTACTGTATATACCTGGAATGGTAATTATGAGCCAAATAGTAACATGTAACAAAAGAACTTACCCTCAACAGCAATGGATGAGAGACCCACCATTCTGCAAGATTAAGAAGGAAGCAAACTAGCTCCCTTATACACAAAATAGCTGCAGGAATAAAACAAGATATTCCACCGTCCGGTAAGAGATTTCCAGCTTCACTCAGTTCTGTGAAGCCTTTGTATTTGGAGGTTAGCTCGAGTCGGCTGAATTCACACTCCCTTTACCTCTCCCTTCCTCCATCTGATCTGTTATCTCTCTCCACCTCCCTCTGTCTACCCTCCTCTTTTTTTTTTTCCTTTTGGGGGGTAGGGAGATTGTGGTGCAGTGTGTGTGTGTGCATGTGTGTGTAAGCGTGCTGGATTGCCCTCCACTGTAATCCTGGGGATTGTATAGCACCTGGGAAAGGCTTGCTGTGTAAACACACATGCCGGCTAATAGCTAACCCACATTCTTTATTCCTCCACATTCTTTCACCTGAAACCAAAGCATGGCTGTCCGGCCATCCAAACAAAATGCCAACCACTCGAGAAAGTTCAGAAGAGCCTACAGATATCCTGGTTACTGCCACTCTGAATTAAAGTAACTCCAACAGCACTCACTTTGACCTTAAATGCCCTACATCTGAAAACATGAACGTTGGTCGCTTTAAGAAATATCAACTTAAACATGACAGCGTTTAGCTGTTTCTGCATAGCGTAGGTAGACCTTCGAGAGTTCCACGTGGATGACTTGTTGCCCTGAGGCAGATTCAAGTGCCCCGAACATGACGCAGCATGCCGCCCTCAATCGCACACTCAGCCACTAAAACTACACAAACAGCCCTCAACATAGTTAAATCTGTCTCTTAGAACTGTAGGCTCTTTAGTTTTTTGTCCTACGACTGATGTAGGAACGGTTTCAAAACTGAGAGACGCATCAAACATGAACAGGATCCTCCTATTGGTTTAAGCTTAGCATCTTCTAAGTTGTTTTTGATCCTCTTTAATAAAGTTTCATTCAAGCAATAAAACTTGAGAAACAGAGGAAGAGCACAGTGATAAAACTAAAGCCAAGCTAAACCACGGCTAGACAGAGTAACCTCCAATAAAACTGGGCTGACCTGAAGTGAAACCTCTTCAGGTGGACAAAAGAAAACCGCAGCAGTTAAATCTTAAAACTAAATCAAATTTCCTTCAACACCTTGGAACTGCACACAGAAACTGATGTTTAGAGTTACTAATGCTAACTGTACACCTGCTAGGTGATGCTAAAGAAAAAGGCAAGAGTAAATTACTTCTGCTTTAGTTAGTTAATGCAAGTTAATGCCTTGACCAGAAACTAGGGTCTCTGTTAAGTTCATTTATTAGTATTATTCATCTCCTGCTTTCAACTCTCCATATGTCTATATTCCACCACAATGAAATAATTTGTGTTCTTTTAAACAGGTTGCTGGCTTTTCTGGGTCTTTATGTAGCCATGTTGTTGAAAGTCTACATAGAAGCAAACAAAAACAAACAACTAAAAAAAAGAGAGAAATTTAATAAAGGTCTTGGATCTGTTTTTTTTGGATCAATGTGGGAGTTGCGTACTTTGAGTGATGCTGGACCGTTTCCAAAAATTAAATTGTACAAAAGCCAGAACTTCCCAGAGGCATATAGCGTTTCCCAACTTTTTTTTTTTTTTTTTTTATAAAATCGGCCCTGGCTGTGACAAATCCAACAGACACACCCTGCAACACTCGGTCACGGCCTGACAAACCACTGCTTTCTGTGACTCGATGTGAACTCTGACCTCAAGAGTGAAACTGTGATCACACGTCGGCCAACAGGACAGCAGGAGGACTGCAGCTCACACTCAGCTGTAACACTCACACCCTTTTATCTCACACCCCCAGAGGTTTGGGGTGACCTCAAATGTTTCTTAAGTACCACATGTATAACCAAATATAAAAGCAGAACTACAGGTTCTCTAAGGCAAGCTGCTGTGGGAACATTTAAAGACGGTGCCATCTAGGTCTTTCTCAACACCTCTTTCTTTCCTATTGTCTTTGGAAATGTTGCACACACAGACTCTTCCAAATCTGACCAGGCATGAAAGAACTCAGCAGGTTGACAATCTTGTGGTGTCCAGAAAAATAATGTGTGGGAGTCTCTTTGTCAGCTGAAAAACATTACTCTGCTACTTTTTTTTTTCCTAGAGCAAGCATAATATTATCTCAGGTTAAGTGAGACATGGGAGGATTTTTTTTTTTTGTATGAGGGACAGAAACAGCTTGAAAATTGCATGAGGTTTTACTAAATACCACCGTGCAGCTGGAGTATGTCCAGTGCCGTGCAACATTATTTCTAACCCTTGAACTTTTTCACATTTTGTCACGTCGCAACCAATAACTTCTATTTTACTGGGATATGTTTTGTGAAAGACTGAAAGAAAGTATTGCAAGATGGAAAAGTTTAAAAGAAAATCATTAGAATTTCTTTTACAAAAAAATAATCTGAAGAGCGGGGTCTGAACATGTACACAGACACCACATTTAAGGTGGTATGTCTCTTCTAGGTTTGTCATTGCTCTTCCCCAGTCCTTTCTGCAAAATAGCACAAGCTCAGTCAGAATGGATGGCAAACGTCTGTCAATATCAATTTTAAAGTTTTGCCAAGAGTACTCTTAGTTTTTGATCCCGGTTGTTCAAACCAGACGGCATAAGTTTGCCGTTTATGAAGATTTAATTTTCAGAAATTCTGGATTTCTTCACACCACATGAAAATGCTTTAATATAAACTACATCACTGTAGCTCCGGATGTATGTTTTGGGCAATTGTCCTGCTGGAGGATGAGTTTTTCGTCCCAGTCTGTGGTCTTTTGCTGCATCCAACAGGTTTTCTTTCAGGAAAGTATTTTGTTCCATTCAGGAACAGTCAGGGTTCCTTTCAACCCCGATTAGCTTCTTTGTCGCTGCCGTAGGAAACCATCCCGACAGAACGATGCTACTACAGCCATTTTCAATAAGGATGTAATTTTTGCACCACACAGCAATCTGCATGATGCAAAAAAAAAATAATAATTCAATTTTAGTATCATCTGACTGAATCAGGCCGCCTCATATTTACTTTCTCTTTTCAGGTTTTGGCAGTTCTATGTCAAATTTTAATTATGCTAAAGTTTTATTTTTAATTCAACAAAATGATGAAAAGTATACTTTTGCAAGGCATTGTGTGGTTGTAGACAATGCCTGCAGGATAGCAAAAACTGTTTAAGGAAATCCAAACTCTTAGTTTATAAACCACAACCTTATCGCACTCTTTGATCATATACAGATTAGTGAGGTGAATGCAGACAACTTGCAAAGAAAAATGAGGTAAACCATACATACTTAAAGTTTTTAATTGCATCAAGACATGTGCCAACCATGTCTCCTCTTAATAGCCTTTCATCTATCTTGATGAAATGCCCTTCTAGTGTTCTCCTAAGATTCCAGACATTTCCCGAGGGTGACGTTTTCTCCTCTCCTCTGCCGGTTGTCAACATGTCCGGGCATTTACAGGTCTGATAACTCCGGAGTCCACAAGTAAACACAGACAGTGAAGCTTCATTGGAAAGATAATGCATATCAATATAATGACTGCAACTATGACTTGACCGTCATTTTTCTTGGCAATTTACGTCATCAACTGGAGAAGAAGCAGATCTGCAGATATGGCGTTTTCATTTGTTACGATTTATGCAATTGTACACAATTCATACATATAATGTGTCATTCAATCCAAGTCTATGATCTTCGTATGAAATTACACTCGTGCAACATCTCTGTGGAACATATCACCCAAACATGGAAATGGAGATGCTCTATTCCCAGC
Organism: Poecilia formosa; assembly: GCF_000485575.1. Taxonomy (NCBI): domain Eukaryota; kingdom Metazoa; phylum Chordata; class Actinopteri; order Cyprinodontiformes; family Poeciliidae; genus Poecilia; species Poecilia formosa. The sequence goes on along the minus strand of NW_006800755.1, from coordinate 52,365 downwards.
ATTGGTCTTTTTCAAAACTAAGCCAAGAGTCTCTGTAGACGAGCAGCAAATGAAAGTGAAGGAAAACATTGACTCTCTTATTTTTGTAGGGAAAACTAAATTAAAGGAATCCAATACTACAAGAAAATAACCCCACATTCCAAGAGCGATCTCAAATTCCAATCCCCTGATTATGCCATAATCCATCCCTCTCATTTCCAGTGTTGTGCAAGTTCAGTCACAAATTTCAGCTCACCCAGCCAAAAGCTGAATGATTCCGTGTTAATATTTCAACACTGAGAAAATCCCAACCACAACCATACCCCCAGAATGAACCATTTCACACTCATATATAATTTTTCATGACATAATGTCTTCCAAAACTGGCTGATAATTACTAGCACACAACGTCTTGTGGTAATGAGCACATTCGTTTCTTCGCTGCATGATAAACACCTTCTGTCTTCGATTCTTTAAATGTTGTACATCCGTTTGCCCCTTTTTGTTTCCTATATTTCCATGCTGCATTCTAAAACGTTAAAAATAAAGTAAAACATCTCAATAGGAATAAATAGGAAGACATTTCTTCACATGATCACTTTGAAAGTGCGACCATAACAAGGTCACACAGTGAGGTCGAACTTCTACTTTAAGAAAGCATTTATAAAAAGAACAAAACTACTAAAGTAACAGTCAAAAGACTTAGAGGTTTTCATGGAAATGACAAATATTTGATATTTCTATCACAATGATCAGCAATAGTATCAAATGTAACTGAAAATTAACAGTACCAATTTGTTTTGCCACCAGCTGAAATTCGTCGTGGACTGGTACAGTTTTGTTATTCTGAACTGAATTAAACACCTTTTAACTGTATTTAATAAAACACCATAATCTTAACATGATGTTTTAAATTCAATGATTACACTACTTGAATGTTGTATTTATAACTAGTTTCAGATTTTTTTTTTTTTTTTTTAAAGCTGTAAAGGCAAGTTTCAGTGAACCCTTTATTGTCATTGCTGGTGATGTTTCCAACTATAAAGATGTCGAGAAAGCTCAATTTCTTAATTTGATGTCTGAAAATGAAGCTTCAAGCTTCATCCAAATGTTTTTTTAAGGATTTTAAATCCTTGAAAAAACAAGGATTTGAAAAAACATGATGTGGATAAACACTGGGAAACAATCCTGCGAGAGGAACCAAAGTCAAAAATAATCACAATGCAAGTTTGTTTTTCTGGTATATGAAAATCACCTGACAGAGCTATAATGTTGAGCCCATTGTTGCTTAGAAGAGTCTTTGAAGACGGCTCTCATTCTGTTCGCTGCCAAGAAAATACTTTCCCTCTCCTACATCAGCCAACCTTATGGGGTTGCCCCATGTGCCCCCTATAGAGATGCACTTCCTGCTTCTACCAATGACATCACCTATCAACCCCGGCCTTCTGTTTCCTCTTCCTGTCAGCTGACCCAATGCCACTTTAACTTCACGGTCTCTGGTGACCCCGTTCTCATTGCGCTGCTTAGATCCTGACATTAGATAGCATTGACTGAGTTATGCTAAGAGCTGTATTTCAAAGAGAGGACATTGTAATGAAGCTCAGTTTTCACAGAGCAAATACAGGTTGACCCCCTCGAGGGTGAAAACTACTTTCTCATAGTTTGGCAGCTGCGTTCTTCATATGGCCAGGAATCTTAGACAAACATGTTAGGATCAACATACTACACCAAATGCAGACTACAAATCTGGCGCAGGGATAGAGACGACCATGTGGAAAAGCTTATTTTGTCTGGAAGAGCTGCAGAGGAAAAAAACAACCTCTCTCTCCCTGCTGTTTTTATTGAACTACGAAAGATGCTTCAGGATATCATAAAATACAGAAAAGACCCCATACAAGTGAACAAACACACAAAATGCTGTCATGTTGGAAGATGCCCAAGAATGCAGTCCGAGTTACTCTAGTCTGGATGTTTTTTTTTTTTTTGGAAACCAGCAGCCAGATGCTATGCTCAAACCTACAAACTGACAATTCAGCAGATTTCATACCCTGAAATGCCTTTTCATTTAACGGCCTGCATTCCGCCGCACAATTACTTACCCTTATCGCAGTTTTAATCTGTTTGAGGTTCGAACAAGGGTTAGATTGGCGTTGAATCATCATTGCTAATAATTGGTCAACTGTGATATTCAGCTAACTTCCAGTCACTTTGTAGGACAACCTTTTGGCTTAATACACTTCTCTCTATATTTAATTGGGAAAACTCTATTGAGCGTCATACCAGAGACAAAAAAAAAAAAACTTTAGAAAGTATCATAGCTAACAGGAAGATTTATGTGATGATGATGTGGAAGAGTTATTGGCTTGGGCACTCAACTGCTTAATCATTATTTTCCTTGGAAGGACAGCCTTTAGCCATTTGATGTTGAGAATGAGCTACACACACACACGTTTGTATTTTTACCCATATTAGGACTTTACATTGACTTTCATTCATTCTATGAGCTCAGAGTAGCAAGTTACTAATTACCAAAGAGCTTCATTGTGTATAGGGTAGGAAGTTTCATTTAAAGCAAGTCAAGAGTCATATGATAATTTGGCTCAAGACATAATTGGTGATTCCAGTTAACCATGTGCAAAATAAACAAATCATGAAACTTGTTCTCTGGCTTCATAAACTTAATTTAGATATACCACAATCTAATTATTAGTGTTTTAGCTGCACTTGGAACTGTTTGCGAGTTTTACTTGATCAACTAAATAAAATGCACACAGCTTATGATACATTTTTGAAAGTCAAGCCTCCAGACAGATCCGTGAACAATGGCTGTCAGGAGTTGATACCATGTGGAAAGGGGGTAGAGGGGTCAAATTCAGTCAGTTTGAGGCTCTCTGTAGCCAGTTTTATGCATTGCAAATGGTTCTTGGCAAAACAACGGGAATCATCTGTTAGCAGGTTCACTTGCAAAGGCATCTGCACAGCTGAAAGATCCAAAGGGCACGTACTTATCGCAAGTGTCTCATAAACTTCAAAAACTAATTGAAAGCATGTGAAGCGAAACAGGGTAGTTTTGGAAATGTTCTTCCTTCCCAACTCTTCTTTTATCATCATTCGCTCATATTTGCCCTGTGAGCAGCAATGCCCACTCTATAGGAGGAAAGAAATGCTGAGTGTAGCATGTCTACCATATGTTGCAAATCACCTGCACCAGGAACAACTATTAAGTGTAACATAAGTATAACAGCACCTGTGCAGTCGGTTTTAAGAGTTAAACGATTAAATAGGGGCATTAGGAAAATTCTACAAGCTAAATCAGACCTGCTTTTACTTCTAGCTTGTTATTTTGCATTAGCACACATTTTCTTCAAGTTGGGAGACACAACCAAGGCTAAGCAGCACCACATGGTACAGGAAAGGTAATGTCCATTTAAAACTATGTGAAAGTGTAAGAAACTCTGGATAAAACTTTACTCTTTATCCAACATATCAAATCTGATGAAATGACAGAAATCAACAGCTGGATATCAAACATGTCTGTCTTCGTGTTACTATGGTGACCCACTGGCAATCCATCCAGGGAAATTCCCTCGTTTCCGGCCCCCAACATTGGGAAAAAGAAGAGAGAACAGACAGATGCTTCAAAGTAGTCTGATAGCAGAATAGTCACACTGAACAGGTGGCGATAATTGCATCTGGGCATTTTCTCAATATGGCCAAAGGCTAAAAGGTCAAAAAGTTGATCAATATGAGGCGACGTCTGTCTGCTTCGGCTCCCTTCACTCCCTCGGCTTTGGCCCCATTTTTCTCTTTTTTTTTTCCCCACTCTGATTTATTCAAGTCTGGGGTGGCATAGGGGGCTTGAGTCAGACGCTGCCAGACAAAGGCCCAACAGAGGAGTCAGTATAATTCAGATCCCCTATCTGCTCCGAGTGCTATGACATCACCACAATACTATGTCTCCAAGACAGAAAAGTATTCACATACTGAGAAAGATGCTATTTTGTAAGTGGAAGCGTAGCTTCACTGATGTTGAACAGACACACAGAACAGACACACACACACACACACACATACACATCAACATACACACAGAAAAACTGCCAACACTGGAGAAAAGGGCAGCTTTGTCTTCTTTTTGGATTTCCAGGGTTAGCTTAAAAGTGGGACTATCCACTGTCCTCGTTCTGATCTTTGAAAATATCAATCATTTTAGAAGTGAGTAGTCATTGTGAGTAGCTTGGGAAAATGATATACTCAGGAAAAAGTAAAAAAATAAAATAAAATAAAAATCAGACAAGGTGTTCTTCATTAGGCTAAAGTGTGATTTTGTAGAGTGTAATTTTTTTTGCTTATGTATAGAAAACCTGTGATTTAGCCTTTAATTGTTTCATAATGTTGGAGTCTTATTAAAACTGCTGTACCCAGTGTTTTGTCAATGGATCGATAAGCAAATTCTGCTTTATTTAAAAAAAATCAAATAAAAAATAAGTGAAAAGTTGACAAAGTCTCTTAGTCACCAAGAGTTGCCATTCTGTTTTACGAGAACTGCCTTACTGTTGAAATGCTAGCTGCAGAAAGTCCTTTCCAACCGTTAAACCTGCAGGCATACCTGGAATGGTAAGAGGAGGCACTTGAGATAATTGCTATGTTGCATCACATGGTTAAAGGGGAAAAACAAGACCCTTTAATAGTCATGTCAACGTTGAGAGTTCAGAATTTCATCAGAAACTAATAAAGCAAACAATAAAACAAATGGAAAGGTGTTAAAAAAAAGGTTTTAAATCTGCAACTGTCTCACATAGAAACACATAATCAGCCTTTTATCAACTCTAAAGACGTAAACCGAAGTGGATTAAAAAAAAATAAAATAAAAAATGCGAAATTCAAAATATCAGAGCTTTTTATGCCTTTTGCAGCTTATATACTTTCCATAAAAACATTTAACAAGAACAGAGACTAATTTTAGAGTTCCTCCTCTGTATTCCTTGCATGGATGTGATGATGATTGTCTCGAGTAAAAATTTTTTTAAACCTAATCAAAGAGCACATACGATTAAAGAAAAGCATAATTACAAAGGAAGCATGTTTAAAGAAGTTTTTGTGTGCCGCCTTTCCTCCAGAACGTTCTACGCCATAGGCTTCACCCCCCCACTCCCACAAAGACCCTGAGGATTTACTTCCCCCACCGACGCATTACCATGAATCTTAGTAAACTGAGGCTGGTGTCAAGTAACATATATGAACCCCCAACTGATAACAGGTTGGGTAGGTCCTATTCTGCCAAGTCCCTTCAATAAATTGGAACATTTTTCTGAATTGTTTGTGTGAGTGTGCACGCACACCCCAGGCAGAGTCACCTCACCCTCTGGAACAGAGCAGCTTGAGAAACATTCTGCAGCAGCGCTGTGTGCAGCAGCAAATCTCCATAGAAACCCTATGTAAACAGCCATGCAGACACTGACCACTGCCTTTTACACAATGTACATGTGCACTCCCACATGGCCTACATCACAGAGGTACCCCTCCACACATCCCAGCCACATGAATTATAGTGATCTCCTACTCTTGTTGAGGAGGGGAATTCCACTTAGTATGGGCCTGCTCCACAATAATCCATGATATACAGCTTTAACATGACGGGGCATGCGCGTATAGAGCACTGAGTGTGTTATTTTATTCCCCATCTAGTCACAAAACAGTTTGAACATCTTTTCATGTTAAAGAGCATGTTGGTAATGTCTGATAAACCTCAGAAATCATAGAACTTCAACAACTTTATGAGTTTACATGGGAGGGAAATTCCTTTGTCTATACAGACTGGATTCCTGTAGACGATGTTTAAGTCAGTCAAGCTGAAATATGGAGGGGGACGTATCATGCGAGAGTGCTGGAAGTTGCTTTAATGAAGTCAGAAGAGTCATTACTGATATGTAAGCATTAATTTTATTTAGTTGTCTTTGGCAGTCACGGGCCCAGCGGCGTTAATAAAACACTCGAAACAGAACGGTCAACCAGAGCAAAAGGCTGAAACAAAAATATACCCAGGGATGTTATTTTGTTATTGTCAAAGCTCTTTGACCCACATGAAGCAAACTGTAAGGCAGGGGCACTGAGCAATAGTTTAGCTAGCACTGACTACAATACCCACTGTGTTAAAATGCTGACATGTACTTTTTCTTTTATTTTGGAGGAAAACAATGACAATGTTTGACTAAATATTAGCTTTTAATGAGTGGGAATACAGATGACAGAATATGCATGGAAGTAATTAAACAAATATATGGATATATAGATATAATAAGTGACAACACTGTGAGGTCAAGCGCCTCTGGCAGGATGACGACAGAAGACTGCATTTAAATGGTGCTCTTTAGCCCTGCTAACTGGAGTCACCAAAGCTGAAATGTGGTTAGCTGCAACCAGTTCCTTTGTCTTTTGTCTATCAAGATAAAGACTCAGCTATAAGTTACAAAAAAAAAAAAAAAATCTAGAACGTGATTGCAAGCTCACAGGTTCTCTATTCAGCGGGTATAAGCCACCCTGAATCCACCATGTGAGCAGTAAGGCATGGCTGGAATGAGGATTTCATATGTATGCAGCAGACTTGTGCTTGGAGTGACAATACATGCATTTATTATTATTTTTTTTTAACCTATAATAGCAAATTCTTAGCCTGAAAGAACCTTCACGTCACGTTCTCTGAAGCGTACAACGTGACAATAGCTAGAGCTGACCACATCAGCTGGACGAAATCACAGACAATCCCATTACCGATATGCATCTCTGAGGAGACGGCTTCTCCCCCGTTACACCCACTTGAAACTCTGCTATTTTTTTTTAAAGAGTGGACCATGAGACAAGAAGTAAAATCAAATCTATACTGCAGAAAAATACAAGTCCCTAGGCTTTATTCATGATATTTTAGAGAAGAAAACAAAAAAGTCCATCTAAAATTAACTAAAACAAAGTGGGAAAAAAAGATCACTGCAGAGGCTACCTGGTGACAGAAATAAAATGCTTAAAATGTAAGATTTATCAACAAAGTGAGACCAGAGCTTTAGTTTTGGTTAGGGGTTTTAATCTGATGCAATGATGATTAAATGTGTCTTTTAAAACAAACAGCCTGGCCTGTTTTTGCCTAAGGAGGCATTCAAAAGCTTGATGCATATCTGCAAAGTAGGCATTAAAAAATACATCTAGCTGGCAAGGTAAGAATCTGTGATCGGGGAAACAAATGATGACAATTATCTCCATTAATGGAGTAACTGTTTCCCAGATTGATTTTCAGCATTTTGAAATCATTTACATCTATGATTAGTCAATGCATTGCAGTTTTCATACCAAACTGAAGATAAGCTTTAAGTACAGTTGTTGGGAATTCTGTTTTCTATTTTCTGCTCAATGTAGAATTATCCATTTCAGATTTGATTAGAGAAAATATTTCATATTTTGGATAAGTGATCATTTTTTATTTTACCAGGTATCAAAAATGCTTCTGAAAGACTTTTATCATCTACCATCATCATGCCAGTCATAGACAATAAATAGTCTTTTTACGTCAAACTGCACTGAAGTCACATGCTCCTCACAATGCCCTTCTAGGGCGTCCTGCCATCATATTAGCCTTCACGGAAAAAAAAAAAAAAAGCTGTACAGCAGGTCTGAGAAGTTAAAAAAAAATGGTTTCTGATAATCAGGACAGATGTAACAAAGAACAAGGAAGTGGTACAAACCTGGTGCATGCACAAAATATCATTTAATCAGGGCAACTGAGGGAAAAGCCCACATTTAAGACAACTTCCACCAGGGGTCAAAAACTTACATCCTCGAGGGCCGGTCTCTTGCAACTTCTAGATGTGCCACTACTTCAACACTAGGGCTGTAGTGATACAATAATCTCACGATACGATACACGATATTCTGCTCATGATACGATATATATTGCGATATTCCGCAAATGATACAATTCAATACACTTTTGCGATTTTCTGAAAGATTTTAGAGAGACAGAGTGATTTTGGTGACATTTTGACTGTTATAGACTTGGATTGAATTAATTTAACTGAAAACTGATTAAAAGCACCAACTACACAATACCTGGCTCTGGTTGGACTTGGACGCAGACTTAAAGTCGACAGCTGGACAAAATGAATCAAATAAATGTTGAGAAGACATGTTTCTTTTAATTGAAACAGTACAAACTGTAGTTTACATGTGTTTGTAAAGTAAATAAAGTGCACCAAGTACCCTGCTCTGAATAGTTTGATACGTTTTTAAGCTTGACACTTAACATCTGAAGGAATCGCTCTAAGCCTGATGACCTAATCACTCTCCCGGCGAAGCAAGCAGTGAGTGAGCAAGGTGACAGTTGGATGTTACGATACTTGCGGATGAATATCGATTTTTTTTCTAGGAAAGAAAATATCGATATATATATCGCAAAATCGATATTATTACACAGCCCTATTCAACACACCTCAGAATTTGACTCAGGTGTGCCGATTCACACGTCTAAAAGCCGCACAAAAGCCATCCCTGGAGAACTGGAGTTGTAGAACCTTGAGTTACGCATTTATACACGATTGTGTGACTGTGAAAGATACAATTTCTATGACATTCAGAAAGATTCCAAAACATCATGTCTAGATCAGCTTTTTAAAGTAGTAGTGAGTGGTTAAGATATCCTATCTAAGATCTTATCTTACGGCGGACAGTAGATTTTAAGAAATATGTATCCGTCTGACGGGAACCTGGATCATAACAGTAGCCTTCACTCCCTTTGCCAACCACAGTAAGCAACATGACATTGCGAGAAGATGCGTATCGTCAACACTTCCGTATTTATATTAGGATGAATAGCAGGAAACATGGTGAATAAGAGTTGACTGCAGCAAAACTAAGGTTGCTCAAGAAAACAAATGAACTCAATGAAAAGGTTTGGTCTTTTAAACATTTCTGTGCTCAGGTTAAGTTGGTACGACGTTGCTATGACAATCAAAAAAGACATGCAAGAGATCTAACCCAAATTTTCAAAGAATGTTTTAGAAGATTAGCGGCGCCGATGTCCTCAAAAGGTTGATATTATCTGTGACGGGAGACAACTGTTTCATTTCAGATCAATCTGTGAGGATCTGCTTTTCGTTTGCCTGCTTCTGATCAATACTATCTCAATGGATCCCCCGCTCTTTAAAAAACGGCCAAAAAAAAAGATTCTCTTCCCATTAATCTCTAATAAAAATGCAGCTCTATGTTTTGTAATTGGTCATGTAGATTTTTTTTTAAGCATCAGCTGAATCCACCCAAAGTGCAAAATCTTAAAAAAAAAAAAAAACAAAACTGAAATGCTTTGTTGGGATTTAAAACTTCTCACTATGACAAGCTGCTACAAATACTTAAAAAAATCTATTATTTGTTATACCAACACTCACACAAAGGAAGCAATTTCAAAGCGACGCTTTGGGCAATTTGAAAACGCACCGTTCTGCTGTTTAGAGCAAATCAAGTAAAAGTAATCTACTCATCAACAGAGGCCTATCAGGCGACTTAAAGACAACATAAACAGTCGGCTGATCCCCCGGGACCACAGTGCGTAAGGTCTTGTGGTGTTTCCTGAACCACACGACTCGGCTAAGTTGCATTCTTGCGTGTGTGTGTGTGTGTGTGCTGTGCGCGCGTTTGTGTGTCAAGACAGATAGGAATGACAGATGGGGATTGTACACACCCTGGTGAAGACCTAAAGACTTCCTTCCTCAGATACACACCAAACACATTAACAACAATAACATGACTGAAATCCTTGTGCGCTGGTGATTTTAGGGAGGATAGAACAGAGCTAAATATGAGCAGGACAAGAAGAAGAAGAAGTGATAAATGTCCCTGCAAGTTTTTCTTTCTGCAAAAAAACAAAAAACAAAAAAACAACAACCTGGAAATAAGCTAAATGAGCACATAAACCATTTGTCCCACTTCCTCTTAGATACAGTCAGTTGAGGGGGAAAAAAAACTTCATTAAATGCTATATAATCACCTCCACATGTCGGCTTCCAGCAAGACTCTTCACAGCAGTACAAGTATTAAGAAAGATCAGCTGGAGGGCCAAAACAAACAAACAAAACCCATGTAAAATCATGGAAACAAATTCAATAAAGACAACACCAGGTTGCACCTTGCTTTATCAATGCATCATCTAAACCTCAGACAGGGAGGAAGTGGATTTGTTTTTCCTATGTGCAGGGGGTAAATATGTTCCTCCTTAAAAAAAGAAAAAAAAAAGAAGAAGAAAAAAAAAACTCATTGCTGAAACACATTTAACACTTCCAGCTATTTCAACACAAAAGCACCAGTAGAAATCTGCAAGAAATTCACTGCTGGTGGAGTTCAAAATGTAATGGTTCTGAGCAAGCCCACCCAGTCTTGTTGCATCTCCTCTTCCAGATTTATGACTTGACTTGGATGTGCAAGACATTCGTTTTCTAGAATAAGAAACTTTAGACCAAAAGCTTGTTTTGTTTTGTTCATCCTGGCACGATATTGCACCATTATGAGAACAAACATTAGGAAAACACATGAAAATCTAACATTGAGAAAAAAGAAAAAAAAGAAAAAAAAGAAGAAAGAAATTAAAGTCAATAAGAGTCGGGCTGTAAACACAGTAGGCCAGAGAAGATTCATAAGTTTCAATGAGAAATGAAAACTGGTTATAAACAGAAAGGTTCGGATTAAGCAGTAATCTTCCAGTTTAAGTAACTGTCAAAAGTTGTAAGTAAGGGAAGGAAAACAAACATCCCAAAAGAAGGGTTCAGCATCAGAGTTTAGGGTGAGAAAATAAGTTCCAGGTACTTACAGGAGGCGTCGTTTGGGTCCATTGTCCAGCTGATGCTCTCCCGGTGAGAACTGCAGAAATTAACACGAGCCCATAGTTGAGTGTGTGAGGGCGTGTGTGTGTGTGTATGGAAGAAGAGCTCAAACCACTGACAGCTACAGGGATACAACGCAGATCAGCGGGCCTGGAACCTCCCCGCTGGGTCCTAAAGCCCGCCTGGTGACACTCTTCAAAACAGCCTGCCCTGACTTTTACATCTTTCAAAGTAATGGATCTCCACTGAACTGCCTAAAAATATAATGAAGCAATTTTTGCATTTCTGTCTGCTATCTGGCAACCAGCGATGGCATAGTTACTTTGAAAAAGTAACTTTAATCGGATTACTAATAACTCCTTGAAAAAGTAACTTGGATTACTGATTACTTGATTTGGAAAGTAACTAAGTTACATTAAAAGTAACTTTTTTAGTTACTTTCAGCAGCTGTTGACAATAATGTAATAATTGAGCTTTGCCAATACTTAATTGCAAGTAATTGTATCATGGCAACATCAACTATGCGTCTCTACGTATAAGGTTGAACTGAAGGCGAGATTGTTTAATGGTTACAACAGTACAAAAAAAAAAAAAAAAAAACTAGTAATTTTTGCATGTTTTTGTGTGTTCCACTATTGTCTGGAAAACAATAAGCAGGATTTTAAGAGTTCCCCCCCATTCCTGCCCCAGCGTCTAGGTTCTGCGTTACGGCCCTGCGTTTGCTGTCACAGCGCAGCTCACAGCGCTCCTCCTGCGGCTCCGCAACTCAGATGCAACTCCGCTGCACAGATTTGTGACACTTCTCTTAATATTAATGATTATATAACAGTGTTTGGTTGCGCAACTCTATGGACACGTTCATTCATCGCTGTTTTCACGTTTATTGTGCTATTCATATTAGTCTCGATGTTTGCAGTTTTCTGGAGTGCAACGCGAAGCCCAACGTCGTTCACAGCAAACTTAACTTGACATGAAAACACAGCGGGACGGATCATCCGCGAAATGATGGACGGGGAGAGTCTGACTAAAACTAACTAGGTGTCAGACAAATTCTGGGGTTTATTGTGCGCCTCTGCTTATTTCAAAGCCCAAGTGACTTTAGAAAAAACAAGCCCAAAACTGTTTATAATAATCGGACTTGACAACAGAAACTCAAAATAGTTCATTCATCTCTCTCCTCCCTCCTTTGTTTACATTTCTCTTACGGCGATCAGCTGCTGCTGTTGCGTAGGAATGGTATTCTGACTATCCGTGCCTCCTCGTCAGGTTTTCCTACCGTGGCACGGATAGATAGCCATGTCCATCCGTCGGTGCTCTGCGTCTAAAACTTCTACCATGATTTTTACAAACCGAAAGCAACAGCATGGCTGTGTTAATGTTAAATATTATCAGTGGATAACGTTCTTTGAGTGACGAGACTGAAGTGGAAGCTTAGGAGTTATGCTTAGCATAGAACTGGAACAATTTATACACATGACAAACACACAAAAATATCACTTCCTTCATCAAAATATCCTGTCAGTTTAAAATGAAAAGCTATCGCAGATGTTTGCACAAGACCTTTTATGAGACTATCCTACCTTTTAAAAAATATATATTTTAAATACAGAGGTATTTGTAAGAATGAAACAGTATCAGATGGGTGAAACAGGTCTTTATTGAAATTAAATTAAACACAGACATCTACAAACACAGATCACTGCAAGCTCTTTTTTGTGCATTAATACGTTGTATGGCAGTTGTTGTCAAATGCAGCGAAGTCACAATGTGTTCACCAAATTGCACAGGTGACTGTGTTCCTGGAATGATAGGATATGCTTAATATACATCTCTATTGCTTCAATGTATCGCTACCAATATGCTCCATTTAGCACACAAATAATTAATCTGTTGCTTTACAGGTTTCTTTACTAAGCACGATTGTTGACAGACAAGATATGAGAGCAACAATGAGCATCTCCATTAATTAACAGCCGTTAGAGCACTGGATTCTCTTTGACCTGCTTCAAAATAAATATTTATAACTTGGCACAAACAAATTATTACACCTTAGCTCACTTCTAGCACGCACAGTTATAGCAGCACTATTCTGTAAGTGCTTAGCTTACTCAAACTAACAAATATTTGATTTCATTATTTCAAACAGGTCTTTAAAAAAAAAACAATTTGTTGGACAGAAAAGAAAATCAAGCTACATAACCAACAAAATAATTGGCTTACCACTAACCCTAACCCTACTCCTTTTCTGCTTGAAAAGGAGTAGGAAGAACACTTATTTAATCCTGACCTTTATTTCGTGTTTTGTTTGTTTGAACCTAAACTTGTTTGAGCTATTGAATTATTATATATTCATTAGGGCTGTTGTAAACGAATATTTTAGTAATCGAGTAATCTATTGATTATTCTTATGATTAATGGAGTAATCGGATAAAAAAAAAGATAAAATAAAACATTGGTAAATCTAACATAACAGCAGTGTTATTGTCGGATATCAACATCGATCCAATTTTTCACATTTGAACTTCCCTAACAATAACTTTTCTGTGGTTTAGAAAATTAACGTGCAACAAAAATAGCTCACTTTCTCAGTTCACCTAAAGAAAAGTTATACAAAAATCTGAAATTATATTTAATTTAATAATAAAGAGGTAGGCTCACAAATACGCTTATAAAAAATGTCTATACTCCAGCTTTTCTTTTATGCACTAATCTTCAGTCAATTTAATAGATGAACTCTCACCTTGCCCAGACATTTATAGCTCTTATGTTCGTTTTCGCGACGGGATTTGACACCTTCGTTCGTCACACACAGAAACGCATCTAGCAGGTATGTACCGTCACGATGTACTCCGCCACCCATTTGTTGAGACCAAGATGATATGAAATAAATTTTCTGGTTTGTCCGTAAAGCTATACTTACGTTAATCATGTAATGTGCAGCCGCCGGCAGTGTTCTTATCGGCTCCTCTATATGAATACAGCTTCTGTGCTCTTCCCTGCCGTTCGCTCTGAACACCAGCCACCAGGCAGCAGCTCCGGGAGGAGAAAAGCTGCCGTACTCCAGGCATCGTGCCAGTCATCTTAAGGATGTTTATCGGTCCCCCAAAAAATGACAAAGACCCAGACATCATCATCAATCAATAAAATCCTCCCAGGCCAAACTTGAAAACTGGACGTTGTACTGCCAACACTTGGCTTTTGTCAACAACTCAGGCAGAAGTGAGAGCACAACGCAAGTAATAACCCGGCCGCACCACGGTGCGCTAAATATAAAATATACTTAGAGAAGCTTCGAGGCAGATACATTTTCCTCAAGGAATTGTAATAATCGAGGTAGTCGAATCACTCGAGGAATCATTTCTGCCCTGGGGAACCTTATGGAGCTGCTGACTTAATTTAGATTAAACAAAAGTGCAAATAATTGATATTCATTTTAATTGTCCATTTTGATTTGTCGTTTTTAAGACTAGTTGTGGGTTTAAATAGTGCTTCACTGGCGATGTTTTCCCGTAACGTATAACTACAAAGTGATATTTTTAAATTTCCTGTCACCTTAACATCGTTTAATACAAAACCACGGTGGACCGCTGGTGGACCGCCTCGGCACCCTGACCACTGGGCTTAGCAGGCTTAGCAAGTTTTCTGGGGGAAACCCTGAATTACATTGAATATAATTTCAGACTTTTGTGCAACTTTTCTTCAGGTTAACTTAGAAAGTGAGCCATTGTTGTTAGGGAAGTTCAAATGTGAAAAATCGGACCGATATTGATATGTGATAGTAATACTGCTGTTATGTTAGATTTACCAATGTTTTACTTAATTTTTTTATTACTTGATTAATCATAGGAATAATCGATAGATTACTCGATTACTAAAATATTCGTTTACAACAGCCCTACACTAGACAACAAAAAAATCATAAGCATAACAGGTTCAATCGGGTTTAATCGTGCAGTCTGGTGTCCAGCCATACAGCAAGAGTAACACACCCACACACGAGCTGATTTCTCTCACCGACATTCAGATTTCAGGCAAAAGATCCCGTAAAAACCCACTATATCAGTCGTGAATTTAAAATAAACGAACGCGGCAGGCAAACGTTTTATTCAAAAAAGAGAATGTTTTAATCACACTAACAGAATTTAGAGACCAATTAACTTAACAGTCGTGATTTCAGACTGTGGCAGGAAGCCGGAGCGCCCGGAGAGAAACCTGCAATTATAGGAAACTACTTTTTGATATTTATGAAATTTAATCACAAAAGTGTATGTTTGACATTTGCTAAAAGTAGTTTTGGCCAAAACTACTTTAAGCAAAAAGAGAGGGGAGAAGACATGGGGCAAAGGTCAACTAGAAAAGCCAATTAAACCAACAGTCATCTTTTTGGACAATGGGAGGAAGCCGGAGAACCCAGAGAGAACCCACTAATGCACTTGGAGAACATGCAAACCTCATGAAGACAGAAAAACCCTGGCAAATGTTTTATCCAAAGAAAATAAAGGTTTTAATCACACCTAAGCAGAATTTAGAGACCAATTAACTTAACAGTCGTGATTTCAGACTGTGGCAGGAAGCCGGAGCGCCCGGAGAGAAACCTGCAAATAGGAAACTTTTTGATATTTATGAAATTTAATCAAAAAATGTATGTTTGACATTTGCTAAAATGTCAAACATGTTATTCTAGAGTAGGTTTGGCCAAAACTACTTTAAGCAAAAGAGAGGGGAGAAGATATGGGGCAAAGGTCAACTAGAAAAGCCAATTAAACCAATAGTCGTCTTTTTGGACAATTTGAGGAAGCCGGAGAACCAACTCTTCCTTCTGAATTGATGTCCAGGGAAGAATAAACCTCAAAAGTAATGGTGACCCTACAATTTAGAGAAGTATTTTTGGACAAATTAACGGCTCCCTTTTCCTCCGAGATATGTTCCCCGTCCGGGGAACTTGGTACCTCAGAGAAGTATTCTCTGGCAAAACCAGAGAGGGAGCCGATGACGTCAAAGCTTTCGCTGTCAAATCAGCGAAAGTTTTGGCGAAGTCAGCCGCAGAAAAATCTTCCCCAGCCGGGGTAGACTTTTCTGCGGCTGTTCTCTCAAGGTCAGCCGCAGAAAAATCTTCCCCAGCCGGGATAGACTTTAATGCGGCTGTTCTCTCAAGGTCAGCCGCAGAAAAATCTTCCCCAGCCGGGGTAGACTTTTCTGCGGCTGTACTCTCAAGGTCAGCCGCAGAAAAATCTTCCCCAGCCGGGGTAGATTTTTCTGCGGCTGTACTCTCAACCTCAGGATGTCAAGTCGACTTTGAGCAAACTTCCCCAGCCGGGTCAGTTTGCCCAGAGACAGTACCTTCGTCCTCAGTACTGTCTCGTGTGGCCTCAGTCAGGTCTCTGTCTGTGATCCCACAGACATCCGATGGAGTTGAGAACAAACCTCCCCAGCCGGGTCGGTTTGTTCCTTGGCATCCATTGAAAGACCTTCCTAAACCTAGTCGCTCTCTTCATCCCGACAGTCCCCAGAGCACTCGGAGAGATCTTCCTCAGAGAGATCTTCGTCCGAATCCTTCTCACAAAAGTATTTGTCCCAAAGCTTAATCATTCCCGTGGTGACCATGTACCCAATGCCCCAACCAAGCGGGATAATAAATGGGACAATCGCATGCGAAATACTAAACATCTCTACAATTTCTATAAATCTGATTGTCCAAAAACTGT